>NC_061115.1:195458661-195486752 GCF_002878395.1 Capsicum annuum
ACCACTTCACAGTGGATCAATATATATATTGCACCACCTAATGTTGCATAGAGGTGACAGAAAATCCTTTGACCCTATATTATGAAATGATGCAGCATCCTAGGACGGTCAGTGGGGCGAGCACTGGCATGTATCTTAATGAAAAGGGATAAAATAATGCTAATACCAAAACTAGTCAAAACCATATGTACAATATTTATATATACATATATAAGATGCTAGGATAGGGACAAGGGCCATGAACAAAAGAGTTTGAAACATTAACATGAACTATGGATCTCACTCCTTCCTAAAGGCATCTATGGGATATATGGGTCTAGCTTCCCCTATTAGATGAACCCCAATCCATGTTAGCCGTACATACAAAGGAAATCGAAGAAAGGCTTAAGACACCAAGGTGATATCCATCCCAAAAATATAATGTGAGCATCAAGCACACTGTCATATAGACCCTCACACTGGCTAATGTGGTTTCTAGTGTTGGTCCCCTTGGGACAACATTTTCACAGCGAGCTTACGTAATTCCCTTAAATTCCAAATTAAAATAGTTTGCACATAAACCAAACCATATATAAAGGAGTCTTTATTAATGCACTTACTAACCTGGTATGATCATACCAATATGTTTGCAGGTACATATATTTAAGCCAAACCAATTCATGTGACCCTAGACTTCCAAGTTTCATTTAAAATAAAAATCATGTCCACCAAGGGCATTCAAAATCTATATTTATCCCTTTATCCTTTTATGTAATGCAATGATTTCAAAATACAAGTTAAACTATGAAAATTTCCATATTCAAATTCTAGTTTACAAGGTGGGCTGATGTTAATGCCAATTTCAAAACAAAAATCTATCAATTTTGGGAAACTCATGTTCCCATTCCAATCCCTATAATAATAAACCCATACAGTCCAAAAAATCATTAATCAAGGCATAAGTAACACATTCAGAACATAGGAAAACAATGCAAATAATAATTAATCAAAAACCCTACACCCAATTTCAAATCCAACAATTAAATCACATGAATGCTGCATTAATTTATGCCATAATGTAAAATACAAGTTTAGGGATGTGAAAAGTGTCTGAAATACATATGAAATTAATGTCCAATTGAGGTTTGGAGCCTAAATATTGAATTTCTTGTGAAACCCTAACTTTTCTTTCTTTTGGAGTTAAATAGAGAAAGAGTAAGGTTTTAATACTGATACCAAAGTTAAAGGGTTATTTGAGTATATGTAAGTCTTGGGAAAAATTATGAATGGGTAAAAAGACCAAAAAGACCCTAATTAAAACTTGCAAGAAAAGCTTGAGAACAATCATCACGACTTTGGTAACGACTCATGACATCTGACCACGAGTTATTATCTGAACTCGTTACCTAGGGATATAAATCTTAGCCCCTCACTATTATTGCAATGGGTTCTCATAATGACTCATTGCTTGACATAACGAGTCATGATTTCGAGTCATTATCAGGGGCTGGGCTCTTGGGCAGCTTTCTATTATGACAATAAGTTTCACCTAATGACTCGTTGTGTCTTACAATGGGTCTTACCCTAGACTGATTGTCATATGATGAAAATCAGAGCTACCTCATTATTGTGGTAACAAATCTTCCATATGACTCATTATGTGTGACAACGACTCATCGTCTTGCTGTTGTCACTGGCAGTTTTTGTCATCACTTCAGTAACTTGGCTAATTCATTTATTCATCTCTTGGAATAGTCTAGAGCTCATGAACCTAGGGTATTATACAAAGAGAGAAAGGGAGTAAGGAGGATAATTTGCATTAAATCTAAGCTATGTAAAAAGCTACTGAATTATAGTTCAAAAATTTAAGGATAATATTTATATCACATAAAGATATTAAATTTGAATTATTTAAAGTTACACATAATAATTTACTATTTTTAAATTTAAATTTGAATAATATAATTAAATTAAATTACCACTTATCTCCTTAAGTTGACACCATTTAAGGACATTAACAATCAAAATAGAGTGAATGTGATTATCTCAAACAAAACATTTGTAAGGACTTGAATTTATGAATTATTCATTCTATATGGTTTGACCACTTTGCCCCTCCTCATAGTTGCTACGTGATGTTTCTGTGCTGTGGAATTGATTGGAATGGTTTCTAATATTTTGGTACGGTTTATTCGAGTTTGTGGTTTTTGGAGATTAAAAAGGCTTTATAGTTGACTTTGTTCAACATTTGTTGTTCAATGTATTAGATGAAAAATGGACTTGCCAGCTGATTCGAAATGTAGATTTTTGTTAGAAGCATGGTTGGTGTGATTTTATGGATTTTATATCTTATTTCGATCCTCGGTTTAAAAAATTGTAAAATTAATTCTCGAGGTCAATTTTGTGAAAACAACCTTTTTTTCAAAAATCTGATGTCGCCATTGTGTCTAAAGCGTCAAAGTCTACACGGTAACATAGTTTGTTTGAATTCTCTTGATTTTTGATAAATCCTGAGGGGTCCATAAAGACTTGAAAAATTTCCAAGTCCTAGTTGGTGCGATTGCTGAAACATATATTGGGTTGCTTTAGCGGTGGCCGCTAAAGCATCCGACCAACTACTTCAGTAAACCGACTTCCGAGTTGGAGGCTGCTAAATTAGATCACTATTTTCTAGAGTAGACTGGGCATACATATAAGTACCGCTAAAGCGCCACTTTACCTCTTTAGCGATCAAGTTGACGCTTAAGCAATCAGTGTTGTTACAAGATGAAAATAAAATTCTCTTATTTCCTTTAACTTTTGAGACTTCGAACTTCGGGTTTTATAACTTTTTGGGTAATTTCTTCCATTCTCAAGCTTGGGTGAGCTTCAAATCACTATTTCAATTATTTTACTTTGATTCTTGTCATCTAAAATTGGTGATTTTGTAATTTCAAAACTAAAATTTGGAAATTTTGGCCGGAAAGGCCTAAAATGGTAATTCATCAATTTAAACCCCAATTTGTACTTGTTTCGCTTGTGTTTTCTTATATATCTTTTTCTAATCATCGGTAATGTTTCTATGAACTATTATTCTGGTTTTACCCCTTTCTTTTCAAAAATTTCATTTTTGGGTTCTACTTTGACCACAACACAAAAGTAAGCAATATGGATATTGTTGGCTTTGTTTTAACACGCAAATTCTATATTTATATGTTTTAAATGATTTCAAAGTAGTTAGATAGGGAAAGTCTCGGGGTTGGAGGTTTTTTGGATTTATTTTCGTCACTACAAAGTAGGTTATGGCTTAACTTTCTTTAGACTGGGCTGAGTAGTTAATTATTATATCAATGAATGCTTTGATTATGGGAAATGATTATAAATGTGATTTTATTACTGTTGTGATCCTGTGTGGGGGATGATATTGATACTTTTGGTGATTTGACATGTTATTGGATATATATGGATTGTGTGCATCACAACTCGAGCTAGGGCACTGGCCACAACGAGCATCCCGAACCATGAAGGCCCAGGCGCCCCTTTCTATCTGGCAATCATGAATACCATTCATATACAATAAGGAAAAATATGGAACATAATATAAAAGGAATCATAGTCACTCTAATATCTCAATAGAGTAAAGCAAACATAAGTTCAATAAAACTCAAACTATCTGATACACGCCTGCGAAATTTCTAATATAACTGAAAACAACAATTTATCTGAAAACAAAACTAGGACTACGCCCCCGGTCAGAACCTAAATCAGACAAATAATAATGTTTAATAAACCCGGCTTTTCAAAATAGAGAAGAATCACCAACTGAACACTTCTGTGTGAAAATTCTATGGCTTAGCAGGACCCCTGGACTAAGCCTCAGACCTTGAAATATAGGGGATCAATACAAACGTACTGGTATGCAGAGCAATCGAAAATAAAACATTTTTATACAACATATGTGAGAGAAGTTTGTAAAAAATTTATAAATGATATATGAAAAATACATGGTCATATTTAAAAGACTTTGAACAATAACCTGAAATCCATGGCTCACTCTTTATCTTACTTCTGAACTGGGTGGTGTACACTACAACTCTACAGTCCCACAGGCTATATGGAATCTGCCCTTAACTCGGCAGCCAAGCCCCCAACCCAAGTTTGCCGCAAGGGTTGAAGTCTTTATCTCTAATACGCCAAAGGGCACTAGGCTAGCGTACGGTCCCTCTTGGAGACATAATAAAACCGTATTGGCAAAACACAATTTTTGGCTAGGATTTATCTAAACTCAATCCTTCATCTGAAAACTACCTAACTCTCTTTAAGCCAATTTTTAGCTCTATAGGACATGTATTCTCTGGAATCAAAATCTGAAACTCTTTCTCTATTATGGAATTTATTTAAATGGTATCATCATACCAATGACTTGTAAGTCATATCTCTAAGCCATAAAATATCATAGGATAGTCTCTTCATTCAAACACAAAGATTGGACCACCATACCATTCAAACAGTTCAAGAGAATTCGTACTTCAAAATATATGTCAAATTATACAAAGAACCTCTCTTTTCAACATTTCAACAAACATGTGGTGGTCATGTATTTTTGACAAACCATGCAATTCTTTCATTATATATCTTCAATATTTGTCAACATGTAAAATCTCCCTCTTTTCTATTCACAGACAATATCAAGTTCATAAACAACATTTAAAACACTTATCTCGTGCTTTCAATCATACAGTTTCACAACCCATAGCATGTGAAGTCAAGAAGTAATGCAACATGAGAGGGGTTTGATCAGTCATGCTCTTAATTTAATCTTTATAAACTGAAAATGCATACTTACATATACACGTGTAAAAAATAATTTCAAGGCGAGGCCTCAAGATCAAAACAATATATATATCATTGAAATGGTTTCCATTATTTGGCTATTCAAAACAATTGTTCAAACCCTTGTTAAAAACATCATAACATGGTTTCAAAAGATTGATAAAACCATAATTTATGCCCATAGAGTTTTTAGGGTTGCCCCACATACCTTAATTGATGAAGAATTTATGAAAAGATCAAACCTTTAAGTTTTAATGTGCAAACCCTAGTTAGTTTTTCTCCTTTTGTGTTCTTAAAAGATAAACTTATGATTTAAGAGAGTTAAAACATTAATAATGACCATAATTTCATATATAGATGTTTAGGGACAGTTTTGGAATGTAAAAAGACTTGTTTTCCCTTGAAATAACTCAAAACAGAGCCCCTACGCTGTAAAACATAGGATCTGCGGTGCAAAACCCATGGAAAATCTTAAGGTTTGCATCGCAGAACCTATGACGAACATTAAAGTTTGCGGCGCCTAAGCTATCGCAAAATCTGGATAGTGTCTCCTTCAAATACTCATTACTTTTGACTCCGGACCCAGATTAACAAATTGTTAGAGGCATTGGAAAGAAAACTCAAAAGACCTTTCATTTGATATATAGTAGGCCCTCTAATTCATTATATACAAGAAGTTATGGTCGATGGAAGTTTACCTATGATTTAACGTACACTAAAACTTAATCGATAGAAATGTTTTCAACTCGTCTTGGAGTTAGGGGATTTTTGTGACCTCAATTAATATTCAAAAGTATTACCACACTACAGGATTGATCATCACACATATATTAATAAGGAATCATTTTGTTTGGGTCTATATGCATAGGAACGATGGTATAAATTCTAGCCCGAAAGTACGATGTGTTACATTAACTCTCCCTTGGGATCATTCGTCCCCGAATTATAGGTAGGGGCTTGCTGAAGCTCTAAAGGTATGGAATAAGGAATGTAAGCTCGCATGAACATTTTTCCTCACCAAAATATGCCAAGGTTCAAAAGAACTTTATGACAACCCCTAGTGAAACGCTTAAGGACGAAACAAGAGGTAACGAAACTTGACATCGACATGATCTTGGCATGTGTATTATCACATTATCAAAACATTGTAAGACATGAATTTTTCCCAAGAGTCCTCAGCCTGATTAAGATTGGTACAAGACATGAGATAAGATTCTCATGGGACATAAGAATATTATCATTCTCCATCTTACAAGATACAACAACAAGACTTAAACTTGGAGATACTACTCATCTGTGCCCTAACATTAATCAACATACTTCATCATTTCCAACGCACAATTCTCCCATAACACATCTAACCACTAGATTTGTGTCTCACCCTATAATACTTCTATGTTCAAGCCTAACTCGGAGGAAAGAGATGCTAATTTAAACTATGGGACCCTGCACTCTACATACAATAAGAAATCACCTTACCTCATTACTATAATCCAACAACCTTAAGTTTTAATTCAAAGAATACTAACCACATAGCACATAGGTTTGTGTTTTCATCAATCAGAACATTCAAGCCTAATCATTACTACATCCATTACATGTATCTCCCCACTAAGACCAATAATTTCAATCACTCTCGAAAATATTTTTTCCACATTTCTCCTCCTTAGCTATTTCACACAACAAAAGTTTATCTCTTTCTTTTCCCTTTCACCTATAACCTTAGCTCGAGAATCACATCAAAATTTTGACCTTCAAGAACATCTATTCCACCACCTAACACACTACTACGCTTTCACATCCACCATTATACTAACATACGTAGGGTAATTGGGTGACCCGAGCATAACCATCATGAATGGAAGTAACACTATTAGATCATAACTTAAATTTATTGCACTACTCAAGGAGGGACATGAAATAAAGATACAATAGAATAGACATGAAGTGCTTCATATATCAAATGTCTGCATCATAAGTAAAGAGTCGTTCAGCATAAACATGACGTAACATGATATCTTCGGATAAACTATAGTGAGACACATGGGTGCTTACATCACGAGTCGTATATCATAAGTTTGGAATTCATGAAGTCAATGATTGAGACAAGGACTCCTACTCAAAGCTACCACTTCTAATCCTGACATAAAATGAATCCCTAACATATAGAAACATAGTTCCTTAGAACCAAGCATGATTTGGGATACAAATTTATGGTTCATGAGAAACATAACATAGAGCTTGGATACTTGGAATATCAGATCACTAAAGGAAATTATTGCTTCTAGTTTGGAAGTCGGGACATGACATGAGTTACATGGAGAGATCAAACCTTAGACATAGATCAGATTGAGTACATAAGACATTGGTAGAATGAGCTCTTAAAATGATGTAGGGGGGACATGCTTGAATAGGAATAGGTTTATCATAACTCTTCCCTAACTTGACACAATGAGAAAAATTCAGAAACTACCTTAACTCACTATCTCCTACTTAGATCGAAGTCACAATCCTAGACTTGAGAAAATAACCTCTCATCAATCTATAACCATAATTTTCTATACAATGGGAGGTATCGGTATACACATGAACACAAACTTTCCTCAATAATTTAACATAAAGACACAAAATTCTTTCTGGGACATCTCCCTCAGAAATACTAATCATAACTTCCTCTAACCCTAAAGTTATCAACTTCTGACTAACATTTTTCTGGGCATGGACATCCATATTTCTAAACACTTGACGTTCTATCTTCAACTCCTTCGAATAATCTTATTACACCTCTAATCACATAACTTAAAACTTCACAAAATTTGTAAAACCATACCCAAGGTTTATATTACATACCAATATTTCCTCAATTCAGCTCTAACAAACACGTACAACAACTCACAGACATCTCCATACTACAATTTCAAGAACACAAACGAGGTACACAAAACACTTATACACGTAAATGCTAAACTTTTCTTTCTTTAAGTATACTCTAAAGGCAGTGCTTTCCAAGAATGCTACTCTTAATTTATTTTTGTCACTATCCTCTATCATCACCAACCTACAATTTGCAGTCTCATGAGCATAAACATCATCTCTCTTTATCACATAAGAATCCACTCTCCACTACTTCACCTTCTAACATTAGATCGTTAATCACATAACTTCTTACCTAACTCCATACTACCATGGGGGGGGGGGGTTCAACTTATTCTTATATATACACCCTTATCCACTTAATAACTCACCCATAGTTCATTATTTTAACACTAGTCCTCATATTTACACTACCTCACAACTACCACTTAACTTTTCATAAATTATCAACCTAGGCTCTTTCACAAATCACATTAAGCCTAAAAATTCATTCCCATAAAACATACATCATTAACCTTAAGCTACTACTCTTACCACCACATTCTATATCTAAAGTTCAATCCTATAGTCTAGCAACAATCATGTACCACCAGTGAAGCATGCAACATATTATACTAGTCCATCAAATTGGGACATCAATGCAAAATACTCATTTCATTTAACTACTACCTATAATCACAACCCCTCTATACCATCACTATTACAACTTAAAATCCACTACATACATCCTCGCATGAAGTACTAATTTACAACTACAAAAGAAAAGAAGGTCAAGGGGGTAAAGTCACATAATAGACATGGTCGACATTAATCCTATATTATAACCCAATACGATCTTATCTACATAGTCTACTTTCTCACATCATACATACTTACCCAAGCGTACATTTAGACTACCTTCAATTTCCACATACAATGATGATTCTATACTTATAACTTATTGGCTAATCTAACCATTTTCATTCACATCCTATAATGAATTTCTGTAACTACCAAAACTATCCACTTTAGGCTCTTTTCCTATTTTGAATAAATAAAAGAATCAAAACCTAACACTTTCTCAACACACCACCATACAATCTACAAGTTTTGCCATAATATTATCCAACAACCATAAAAGAGAGAGAACCACCCCTAAATCACAGGGTTATACAACTAAAACTACATATTTACGTAATAGTCACCCTCACTCTGACTGTTAACCTAGTGACTTCATGTCACCAACTTCTAGTTCATCTTACTACTATTAGGTCATGACACTTTAAAATATACTACTACTCGGGTGAAAAAATAGTTCCAACATTCTGCTACACATCTTTTCTCGTAACAAAAATTTCAAAGGGACTAGATACACTTATACATTAGGCTGAAAAGCACGATTTCATCAGGATCAAAGTTTACACTAGAATCACTACACCTTGAAGCACCAATAAACTTCTCTCAAGTTCTTGCATAATTTTATTATCTTTTATGTCTCAATCAAAAAGGACCATACCATTTAGATTCTACACTTCTACACTTGAATTACCTCAACAATGAGACATGTCTGAGAACATCAGAGTAAGAAAAGAATTGAGATAACTTTAATTTCATATGGGCGACACCATAGCATATACTAGAGTATGAAAAATGAACATTCAGACTCCATAGAATGAACTAGAACATGAAAAGAGAGAGATATTTCTAAATGCCTTATAGTCTTCTGCTTATAAGTGCGGCACGCTAAACACCCATAAATAAGACTTTACCTGATGTAATTTTGCAGATATCCAGGGACTATGAACCAGGCTCTAATACTAAGTTTGTCACGACCTGAGCCAGGGCCCTAGCCGCAACGAGCATCCCAAACTATGAAGGCCAGGGCACCCTTTTCTATCTGCCAATCATGAGCACCATTCATATACAATAAGGAAAAATGCTGAACATAATAAAAATAGAATCATAGTTACTTTAATATCTCAACAAATTAATGTGGACATAATTTTAATAAAACTCAAACTATTTGATACACGTCTGTGAAATCTCTACTACAACTAAAAACAAAAATCTATCTAAAAACAAAATAGGGGTAAGGCCTCTAGTCATACCCTGAATCCGACCAATAACAGTGTTTAAATAAACTCGACCTTTCAAAATAGAGAAGGCTCACCAACTACACACTTCTATTTAAAAATTCTATGATTTAGCAGGACCCTGGACTAAGCCTCAGACCCTGAAATATAGGGGTAAATACAAATTTACTGGTACGTAGAGTAATCTAAAATAAAGCATTTTTATACAATATATATGAGAGCAGTTTGTAAAAAAAATTATATCTAATAAATGAAAAACACATAGTCATATTTAAAAGACTTTGAACAATAACCTAAAATCCATGACTTACTCTTTATCTTACTTCTGAGCTAGGTGGTATACCCTACAACTCTACAATCCTACAAGCTATATGGAATCTGCCCTTAACTCGGCAGCCAAGCCCCCAACCCAAGTTTGCCAAAATGGTTGAAGTTTTTATCTCTAATACACCAAAGGGAGTTAGGCTAGTGTACGGTCACTCTTGGGGACATAATAAACCCGTATCGGCAAAACACAATTTTAGGCTAGGATTTATCTCAACTCAAGCCTTCTTTGGACAACCACCTAACTCTCTTTAATTGTATTTTTAGCTATTTAAGACATGTATTCTCTAAAATAAAACCCAAAACTCTTTCTCTATTATGGCATTCATTTAAATAGTATCATTATACCAATGACTTACAAGTCATATATCTAAGCCATAAAATATCATGGGATAGTCTTTTCATTCAATACTCAAAGATTGGACCACCATATTATTCAAACAGTTCAAGAGAATTCATACTTCAAAACATATGTCAAATTATGCAAAGAATCTCTCTTTTCAATATTTCAACAAATATATGGTGGTCATGTCTATTTGAAAAACCATACAATTCTTCCATTATATATCTTCAACATTTGTCAACATATAAAATCTCCCTATCTTCAATTCACAGACAAGATCAAGTTCATAAATAACATTTAAAACACTTATCTCGTGCCTTCAATTATGCAGTTTTACAACCCATAACATGTGAAGTCAAGAAGTAATGCAACATGAGAGGGGTTTGATCAGTCATTCTCTTAATTTAATCTTTATAAACTGAAAATACATACTTACATATACACGTGTAAAAGTCAATTTCAAGGAGATGCCTCAAGACCAAAACAATATATATATATCATTGAAAAGGTTTCCATTGTTTGGTTGTTCAAAATAATTTTTCAAACCCTTGTTATAAACATCATAACATGCTTTTAAAAGATTGATAAAACCATAATTTATGCCCATAGAGTTTTTAGGATAGCCCCACGTACCTTAATTGATGAAGAATTCATGAAAAGATCAAAACTTTAAGCTTTGATGTGCAAACCCAAGTTGATTCTTCTTCTCTTGTGTTCTTTGATGTTGAACTTATGATTTAAGAGAGTTAAAACATTAATAATGACCCTAATTTTATCTATAGATGTTTAGGGATAGTTTTGGAACATAAAGAGACTTGTTTTCCCTTGAAATAACTTAAAATGGAGCTTCTACACCCTAAAACATGGGGTTTGTGGTGAATAACCCATGGCAAACCTTAAAGTTTGTATTGCGCAACCTATAGCAAACATTGAAGTTTGCGGCATCTAGCCATTGCCAAGCCTAGATAGTGCCTCATTCAAACACTCATAACTTTTGACTCTGGACCCGTATTAACAAGCGTTTGGAGGAGTTGGAAAGAACACTCAAAGACCTTTAATTTTATATTTAGTAGGCCCTCTAATTGGTTATATAAATGAAGTTATGGCCGATGAAAGGTAACCCAAGTTGAAACGTACACTAAAACTTAATTGATAGAAATATTTTTAACTCGTCTTAGAGTTAGGGTATTTATGTGACCTCAATTCATATTAAAAGGTATTCCTATACTATAGGATTGATCATCACACATATATTAACAATAAATCATTTAGTTCGAGCCTATATGCGTAGGAACGACAGTTTAAATTCTAAGTCCAAAAATATGGTGTGTTACTATGTGCTGGCCTTATTAGATATTGTTGTCCTTGTCTATCTATTTTATTATTTTCCTTATGTTACAAATTTCTAAGTTGGGTTTATTGTTATATTATTGATATCTTACTTGCATATTTCATTCATATGGTACATGGCTTATATTGTATCATCGGTGATTGGCCTATTAAAGAGGATTTTTCTCATATGTATGTATATTGGTTGGATTTGCGATCCTTATCCTTGTTTGGTTATGAGCATTACATTCTCATATAACAAATACATTTATTAGACTTTTATACTATTATAGAAATCCTAGTTTTTCTAACAAAAATGTGACACCATCAAAATCCTCTATTAAGCTTATATGCCGGAGAGGAGATAGAGATTTTGGGATATGGATATTTTGACTAGTATTGGTTATTGAGATTTTATATGTGTTGTGAAACCCTCCATAGGTCATACCTTCGGAGTAGTGGTCGGTAGTTGTATACACATATTAGGTGATAACCTCAGATATATCACATCATCATTATTATCATTCTCATTGCATTTCATATACATATCTTATGTTGTATTTTCATGTTGTTTTGATGTTTACAATTTTTATATTTCCTTGTTATACTTGTGTTTTATGTATGGGATATATTTAGAACTATAGTGAAGACAGTGTAGGCTACTATTTGGGATACTTTCTAAATACAGGTGATGTTCCCATAGTTTGTATTTATACACTTTATTTTCTACTTTGCTCAGATAGCCTATAATACCTATTAAGTACAAGTTGACTGTACTCATCTCTACTGTACCCTTTCAGTTTAGATCCAGTTATGAGTTTGTCATGGGGTAGCTGAGCTCAGGTGGTGATTGGTTCATTTTTAAGGTAGTGGTCGCACTATTATTTTAAAGTCAACCACCAACCTCATCTTATCTAGTTATGTCTTGTTGTGTTTTTAGAGATGTACTTATATTTTTTTTTCAGATATTTCAATTGTACTTTTAGACTTTGATATGTACTTTGTTCTTTCTTACACCATGAAATCAAGATTTTTTTTCTAGTTTATTACATTATTGTGTATCATGCTTCTTTAATTTTTATGTATGTATGGCCTAACTTTGTTCTAGGAGTCTCACCTTGATTTATTATGTTGAGTTTTCCTTTTTCATAACTATTTAGGTGATTGGCTTATTTATTATGGCTTAGCCATAATAAGTGCCATCGTGACCTGAGTTTTTGGGTTTTGACAAATTTGTGTTAGAGTAGCCAGGTTCATTGGTCTCATTAGTATTAGAAGAAGATATATAGCAGTGTCTCATGGATCCATATGTACACGTCCATATGTATATTTAAGAGGCTATATGATATCTTTATTCCCTTATTTTGTTACTTATTGTGTGGTTGCTTCTATACCCAATATTCTAAATTAAGTTTCACTCTTTTCCGTACAAATAGTAAGGACTAGATTTAGTGATATTTGGGATGTAGAGCTGACACCCGAGGAGTGATCCTAACCTATAGATAAGGCAAAGGTCAGGAATGGAGGTAGAGGATCGGTATAATACTCTTTCCATTTAAGGTAGTACTACATAGATCTCTTCTGTGCCCGAGGTTAAGCATGCTAGAGTTATCAATCATACTCAGATTACCCAAAGTTCTTCTATTCTAGTCTTGAAGGGTCTATTGATTGATTTTTTGACTTAGTTATAGGGTGTTCTATTTAGTACTTTCTTTATCTCTGAGTATTGTACCTTCATCTATGCTAGAGTCTGGTTATGGTGCTCCTTCAATTTTGAGTGTGATTCCTTCATTGACACCAGTATCTACATAATGGTATTTTGAGGCTCCAAGTACTATTCCTTTTTCTCTGATAGTAGTCAAGCCTAGTGTTTTGAGTCGAGGGCGTCAACCTTTATTTATGTTGCCTCCTCAAGTAGGATCAAAACTTTCCTAATTAACTATGCCTCTTGTTATTTTAAGTCAAATTATGTATTATAAGGATAATAAGAGGTTTGAGAGGTTTCTTTAATTGGGCATGCCCAATTTTAGTGGTGTAGTAGGAGAGGATGCCTATAAGTTCTTCATTGATTATTGGGAGAAGTTGTATAACCTTGGTTTACTTGAGTCGCATAGAGTTTCTTACAATAGCTACCAGCTAAGGGATGTAGCTAGAGAGTGGTGAAGGTCACTTGTTAGTTCCAAACCTCTTGGCTTGCCTAATATGACTTGAGATTAGTTTTTTAGGCCTTCTTGAACCGGTTTAGACTATTCAATTTGAGGTATTAGATGAGACATGATTTTGATCACATGGAGCAAGGCTCCAGGTTTGTTGCTTAGTATGAAAGGTTCATATATTCTATTGCAAATATTGCCACTAAGTATGAGAGGTTTTGCAAGTTTGTGAAGGGGTTGGATATTTCTTTTCAATTGGCTACCGCGTAGATAATAATGTCAAGGTACCATTTCAAAGTATAGTGGATCATGTGAAGATGACTGAGTCTATTATTCAAGAACCATAGGGAGGAATAAAGAGTGTGTACCATCTTGGAGAGTTCAGAGGTAACACTCCTCAAGGAAAAGATTCCAGAGGCTTATGTGGTTATTAGGGTACAGCCATAAGGCAACCTTTCAGGGGTCAGGTAGTGAGTCTTTTAGTTTAGTAGCTTTGGGTTATCATTCTAGGTCATTCCTATCTCTTCCTATTGAAATAGGCCACAGAGTTTGATATATGTGTGATGATTTTAGCCATTTAGAGAAGAATTATCCTGCAGTTTTCTCAGACCAACTCTATTAATGATAATAGAAGGTGAACCTCAAGGATATAGTAGTGCTACTAAAGGTGCACATAGTAGAGATAGTAGTGCCCATCATGGCGATCGTAAGTCTACTCAGTCTAGTGGTGGACATGGATGGCGTTATGTTGTACCCGCCACACCTTTGGTGGAAGCTTAAGAAGCTGTTATTATAGATATTGTCCAATTTTGTTTTTGATATGCATTTGTGTTATTTGATCTAATATTGACTTTCTTCAATCTCTTTGCATATTTTGTTTTGGGTTTTGATTTTACTAGTAAGCCTTTGGCCATGCCTATCTATGTATCTACCCCTGCATGAAACTTTTTAGGGGTGAATAGAGTGCACTAATCTTTTGTTATGACTATCGTGGGTTGTGAGATTTTGGTAGATCTGATTATACTAGATATGGTACATTTTGATTTCAACTTAGGTATGGATTGGTTATCTCTGAATCACTCTGTCCTAGACTTTTGTGCTAAGACTATGACTTTAGCTTCGTCGAGTGTGCCAAGGATAGCTTGGATGGGTATGCTTTATTTGATATCTTTTCATTAGGACCATTGCTTGGTAGAAAAGGTGTATTTATCTTATGTGGACCATATTTATGATACTAATGTTAATTCACTACTTTCATTAGATTTTATTTGTTTTTTAGGCTCCTGGCTTAGTAGAAAGGGGGTATTTGTCTTATTTGTCCCACATTCATGATACTACTATTAATTCACTACCTTCTTTGGATTTTGTTCGTATTATTCATGAGTTCATGGATTTTTTCCCTACGGATTTCCAAGCATGCCTTTGGATTTTGATATTGACTTTGCTATTGATGTTGAGCCGAGCACTAAGACTATTTCTATTCCTCTTTATAGGATGGCCCAAGTAGATTTAAAGCAATTGAAAGATCTATTACAGGAGTTATTAGACAAGGGATTTATCCAGCCTAGTGTATCACCTTTGGGTGTGTCTGTCTTGTTTGTTAAGAAAAATGATGAGTCTATGCGTATGTGTAATGATTATCTGTTGTTGAACAAGGTGATAGTTAATAATAAGTATCCTCTTCATCATATTGATGATTAGCATGATTAGCTTCAGGGTGATTAAATATTTTTGAAGATTGATTTGAGTTTCAAGTATCACTAGTTGAAGATTAAAGCTTTGAATAATATAAACATAGATTTTGTGACTCAATATGATCATTTTGAGTTCTTGGTCATGTCCTTCGGGTTGACCAATTCCCCAGTTGCATTCATGGAGTTGATGAATTGAGTATTTCAATTGTATCTCGACTCTTTTGTCATTGTATTTAAAGATGATATCTTGGTTTATTCTAAGAGTCGGTCTGATCATAAGGAGCATTTGTGGATTATACTTTAGAGATTGAGGGATGAGAAGTTATATGCTAATTACTTCATATATAATTGTTGGTTGGAGCCTATTTATTTATTGGGTCATGTGATGACCAAGAATGGTATTATGGTTGATTCAATAAAGATTGCAACAACTTATTATTGGGCTAGGTCCTAATGATATTTGGAGTTTTGTTTGTTTAGTAGGCTACTGCTGATTCTTTGTTGAGGGGTTTTCATCTATTGTGACCTACAGAGAGATTTCCTTTTGGGGGTACGATGCTTGTGAGGCAAGCTTTTAAAAACATAAGCATTAATTGACATCAACTCCTATCTTGTTTTTTCCCAAGATGGGCATGAGTTTAGCCATATTCTGTGAAGATTCTAGGGTTGGGTTTGGTGTTGTGTTAATGCATAAAGGTAAGGTGATAACATGCTTGTCATAATTTGATACGGATAATTATTTCTTTAGTTTTTTCACAACACACATTCATTCATAGAGCCATATCCAAAATGAGAAAGTAGCAATTGTAGGAATATGCTTAAACTTGTTGTGGACAACATAGGAGTTAACATTTAATTTAAATAACAAAAGGAAACAACAAAAGCAATCCATTATGCCACCTTACCTAAAACGTAATTCATTTTATTTTACGCCACAACATTATGTGCATATTTTCTGGCCAAATTTGAAGGTTAGTGCATAAAGGCCACACCCTCCACTTCCACGTAGAAGCGGTGGTTCCACTAATTACTTTAGTTATCCATTATATATATTCAGATATTGTATAGGGACGTGAAAAAATAAATATAATTTTTTAAATATATCATAATAATAGAAAATTATTTATAATAAAAATTCTATTATATAATAATATTAATATTAATAATAACAATAATAATAATAATAGTATTTTAACATTTTTAGATTTACTATTTTCGTTTAAAATATTAATAGGCTATAAAAGCTATTATAAAGTAATATAAGTATTTCATAACCAAACAATTTTTATACAAGTTAAAAATATTCTGGAAAGGTAATAAATTATATTTCTATCAAGTCTCAATTAAAATAAATTATTCTACAATATATTTGATATCATTAAAATTCTCAAACGAATCGTCCGTAATTGAATTATCAGTCCCAGTTATAAATAACTTGGGACAGTAATAGAAAATCTCTAGACACCGAAAATATTTGAAAATAAGAAAAATAACCGTGAGGGTCATTACAACATCCATTACTAAAAAGAACTTTCGCCCGAAAAAAGTAAAGGATAAGGAAATACCTGAAGGCTCAACCATCCTACGTTGAGGATACTCATGGGCGAAATGACCAATAATACCATAGTTATAACATGCCTCGGGCACCCTGCTCTATCTAGAAGGCCCGAAAGATCCAGAATATCCACCTCGAATCGATGATCCTAACTGAATACCTCTCTGTGGCTGACTATTACTCTAACCACTGGACAATTATAACTGGCCTGACCCTTTTCTGATATCTAAATCGATGGTTGAACTGGCTAACTAGGCTGACCCTGATACTGAGAACGTTGTTTTTAGGGATACCTACCGTGAAATCCTCGGCCTATGAACTGTGAACTGTTGTGGCTCCTACTGTAACTATCCTGGTAATGAGGCCTATTATGGATGCTCCCTTGGGCCTCATGACCATCTCCTCTATCTCATAAAAATACTCAGCTATCTCATAAAAATACTTCCCTAAAGTCACCAAACTCTGTGTAGCCCTACGAGGCAATAATCTCAATCCCCTGGCAAAGCATCGAATGCGCTCATACTCCGTAGGGAGAATCATATTGGCGTTTCTTGGAAACTCATGAAATCTCACCTTATACTCAACCACAAACATAGAACCTTGTATCAGTGCTATAAACTCATCTCAAAAATATTTGCGCATGCTGCGGGACATATACTTCCCCAAAAAAGCATCAGAGAACTGAGTCAAAGTCACAGGTGCATATCCAGCTGTCCTGGAATCAAGATAACCTCGCCACTACCTCCTCGCTTTTGTGTGTAACTAATAAGCAACAAAGTCTACTCTAAATAACTAAATCAACCCCAAATTTCGCGATTACTCCTTGCAACAGGATAGGAACTCATTTGCATCCACTCCTGGGGTCCCAGTAAACCTGGGTAGAGTCAATCTTAAAAATTGGCCCAATATTTTTTGTTCTTCTAAAGACATAACTGGTTGGGCTACTGCTGGTTGTGGGACTACTAGTGCTTGTGGAACCTCTACCCTAGATGGCACTGTCGCAGGCTGTGACTCTAAATCAACACCAGCTTGTGTTGCTGGCTAAACTCCCTCTGTCGTTGGACCACCAACTAACTCCAAGAATTGCATTGATACATCCCGAAGGACCAAAGAGGATATAAAATCAGGTAGAGCCTGGGCTGCCCCCTAGCCTACCTGCTACTGTAGCGAATACTTGGAGCTCTCTCAGTCTGAGAAGATATGACAAGATCAGGTGATGGATTCCTGGCCTGATCTCGAACTTATGTTGTTTCTCTATCCTATCCCCAACCTCTGGGTCAACCTCGACCCCTAACCAAAACTCTAGCAGCGGGATCTGGGTCCCGATTCCTGGTTCCCACACACCGTATCATAGCTATCTTGTAAAAAGTGAACCAATAAAAATAAAAACCAACTCAGACCCTATACACGTAAATAGATAAAGAAAATGAGACTGTTTCCTAAAGATGTTCCATAGCCTCCCGCAGATAAACATCTCTGTACCGATCCATTGAACTGTACTAAACATCATATCTAGTACTAATAATATCAGTAAAACCTAGGCTCTGATACCACGTTATCATGACCCGATGTCTCAAGATATGAAGGTACCTACCTTATCCCACCGGTAGGCAAGCTAAGTTATAGCCCATAATAATAGGTAATGGTCTAACAAACAGAAACCAGAAAGACTGTATACAATGATAGCATAATAGGTGATAACAGAAAGAAAACATATGTAATATATATGAAAAGGAAAGCGAGAAAAAGGACCAATTATTCAAATGGATCTCTCATAAAACCTGGTAAGATCGGTACTAGAGCCACTATTAATAGATATCCAAAGTACTAGATAGAATTCAAAAATATACATATACAAGAATTCTCAAGTATAAAAGACTAAACTAGAATGGTAAGAGGCGGATCAACTTCGGACACAGTAAGCTCACCTAGCTCTGAATCAGTGCTGAAAGGTAGGAATCACGTCAACTCTGGCCTTTCATTATGATCATACTCATAATTGTTTGTTTTTAAATACTGTAAGAAGAGCATCACTAGAACTAACAGCAGCACAACTACCACTACCAACAGCTCCATCACCACTAATACCATCATCAACAACAAGCCCACCCTACAAAATTATTTTTCTTGTAATGGTTGTTGCTCCAAACAATTTTATTTTTATTCTGTCAATAACCTTAGGGTCCGATAAAGTTTGCACAGACCGTAAAATAAGAAAAAATGGCATCTTTAACTCTCGATTGATTGAAACTAGTGATGGATGCACAATCTAACATAAATCATTACATATATTAGGATAATGATTAGATATTCAAAAAAATTATTAATTAAAATAAAAACTTAATTATAATTATACTTACTGTATCCTTCGGGGGTTGAAGAGATAAAGAAATTTTGCATTTTGATCAGTTTTAGCCGACAACCATCTCAAGATTCTTGGACAGAAAAATTCTTTCTGGTAGTTCACTCGTTGTCTCAAATATGAAATGGCTTCAAATGCCCAAACCTATAAAATAACGCCTATAAATTAAAACCATTATTGAGTAAAAAAGTGAATGATATCATAATAAAAGAAAGAAACATTTATCATGAAAGCCCATGGAAAGACATATAAGTTGACTGTCTTTGGCGCTAACGGAGTCAACAAATATTTGACAGTCATTTTGAGGATTTCATAACCCCAAGGATAGCTATTAAACGCCTTAAAATTCTCGGGGAGCTTTATTAAACCAACTCTTATGTTTTTTTAATATCTCCCGCCCAAAGAATATTATGTACAAACCAAACCAAGAACAATGACTTTTTGTGCTTCTTTGAAATTCTTTTTTCTTTCAACGCTTCTATCAAATTTTTGTTTTTGAAGCTTCGACCAATAATGGACACCATGTCATCATGATCACATTACTTGCCTTTGCCTTTTTTTGAGTGTGTAGCGTTCTTTTTTGGGTTAGAATAGGTATAACATGAGAATGAGAAGAAAAATAACATTTTAGTCCAGTAACTATGGCAAACTCCTTCCAACCAAAATAAACAGGCATGGCACAGTAATTTATCCACACCTCATCCATCTTATCTTTGTTTTCATACATAAACGTATGCTTAAAAAGTTCATTTACCATTTTCATTTGGAAACGAGCATTGTTGTCCTTCAGCAAATCAAGATATTTTTCAAAGCAGCTGTCCCTGAAATAAACATCCAATTTTTACTCGAAGTATTTTTCTGAAGGCATCAAAAGATTTTCCCATGGTTGACTTAACCACGAAATCACCTATTAAATCTGTGGCACCATCGTATTGCATTCTCACAGGATACTCTTCAGTGGAAAGGCTATTAGCATTTGGATCATCTCTTTTAAAATATTTTTCCTCCCCGTGTTCATCATATTCTTCTCCTGATTGAGATAATGCTTGTAAAGCAATCTCATAGAGTGGTGGATGTAGTTTAGCTTCTTCACTTGTTCCTTTACTTGGACTTGATTCAATTTCTATTCTTTTGGGAGACATATTATCTAAAATTAACAAGAACATAAGAAAATATATTATAGTTGATTAATGCATTATTAAAAAAGGATAACAGTAAATCTAACATACAAAATAGTAAAATAACAGTTGCCTCAAATCACACATCTATTGCACCAGGTAGGTTACCTATTGCACCAAATACTAACCTATTGCAACAGATGAGTAATCTGTTGCCACAATATAAAACATATCACTCATCTTTTAAGATAGATGAATGGTTTGTGCAATAGATCATATATCTATTACAACATATGAGTGATCTATTGGAATGATTAAATAACCTAGTACAATAGATGAGTAATCTGTCTTAATAATACAAAATATATCACTCATTTGTTAAGAAAGATGAATGATCTATGCAAAAAATCACACATCTGTTGCAATATATGAGTGATATGTTGAAATAGTTAAATAACCTGTGGCAACAACTGAGTAATCTGTTGTGACAATACAAAAGATATCACTTATCTATTGAGAAAAATGAATGGTCTGTGCAACAGATCACACATTAGTTATAATATATGAGTGATCTATTAGAACAGTTAACTAACCTGTAGCAACAACTGAGTAATCTATTATGATAATACAAAAGATATCACTTATCTGTTGAGAAAGATGAATAGTCTATGCAACAGGTCACACATCTATTGTAATATATTAGTAATCTGTTGGAACAGTTATCAACGTTCAATATTTTTTAGATTTCTTCAAACAGAAGGGTCGTCTGTCATGACAGATGAATGATCAGTTGGAAAAATCAAGTCTTTGACATGTCTTATTGGAAGAATTAAAAGGATTTTATCCAATAGGAGGTTCATCTATTGTATCAAATCTTTAATCCATAGTTCCTCTGTTGTATCAGATAGTTAATCTGTTGTGTCTGATTTTTAATTTGATGATTCCTCTATTGCATCCGATAGTAAATTTATTACATTAGATGATTAACCTATTGCAACATAAGGTTAATCTATTGCATTAGATGGTTAAAATGTTGCATCAGATAGTTAAACTTTTCATCGTATGCTAAATCTTTTATATCAGATTTTTTATTCGATAGTTCCTCTGTTGCATAGATAATTAATTTGTTGCATCAGATGGTTATCTATTGCATCAGATGTTTAATTTGTTATATCATATGGTTGATCTGTTGCATCATATGATTGATCTACTGCATCATACGCTAAATTTGTTGCATCATATAGTTAATTGTTGTACCAGATGGATAATATATTGGAGAGAAAAAAATAATAGAACAATTTTGTTCAACAGAACAACAACAATATCACCATTTTTACCAAGAGCAAGTACAAATCAACCCAGCAATAGGCGTAACACGAAAAACACCAAAATCATTATTTTGTTTGCATAAACATAAACAACAAAAATCAAACTTCAAGAAATACAACAAACAACAAAAAATTATAATTTACTTCGAAAAGAGGAGAGAAGAAATATCATAAATTAGGATTTTATTCAGACCATATTAAAATTAAAGCAACAAATATTGAAATAGTGAACCAATACTATAAGAGAAGTTGGCTCAAATTCTTCATTTTTGTAACACCCCGTATTTTCAAGCTAGAAATTGAATCGTCGTTCATACGTGTGTAAGCTCTAATTCCATGGATTATTTTATATTCATGTGTCATAATCTTTTTCCTAGTATATGAAGTGATTATGAGGTGAATAATATTTATAGAAATGGCCTAAAGCAAAGTTGAGAAAAGAACCTTTCATTCATCCAAAAATGGATATTTGATTCTACAAGGGTCTACTTTGAATGTGTATAACTTTTGTCACACATAGAATTTTGCAGATCAAGATACATTGAATTGTAGATAATTGAAGTAGCCTTCGAACGATACAAATTTCACTAAAATCCGATAATCGAGTGAAAAGTTATGACATTTTTCGTGTGAGGTAAGCCGACGTGATGTCGACGTGACGTGTCAGCCTGCGCGTTACGGGGCTGTTTCACACGTTATTTCAGTTTCCAATAGGACTAAGGGCATTTTGGTCATTTTTCCTCACCCAAAATCCGTCTTTAACATACGATTTCAGCCCCAAGAAGCATAAATTTCCCCTTTTATTCAATCCTTCTCTCAAAAACTCCAAGAACAAGATTCAAGTTTCCTTCTATTCTATAGATCAAGAATTCACCCTCCTAAGAGTAGATCTTCAAGGAAAGAGTCAAGATCCAGGTTCCATCATTCAAACTATATAATCTAAGATACGTGGGGTTTTCCTACACTACATGGGCTTGTTGAAAAAATTTCAAATAAAATTTAAAGTTATAGAAATCATGAAATTTTAAAAGGGTTTTGGAATTATGGTTACAATCTTGCATTATGAATTCTTTAATGATATTATTATTTTGGTCTTGAGGTATTTCCCCCAAATTTATTTATACTTGTATATATGTATGTATGAAATTGGGTTTGAATATTTAATTGAGAGAATGAACATATAGAATCCCTCTCTTGCTATCATTTCCCATTCTTTTCATATGATATGAATTATTTTAAATGTATTTTGAAAAGCATGGTACAGATGTCTTAATTATTGTTTATGATTTGATTATGGTTTTAAATTGAAGAGAGGGGGTTTTACATATTTATAAATATTGAAAATATATAATGAAAGAATCGTATGGTTTGTCAAAAATACATGACCACCACATGTTTTGCATAATTTTACAAATGTTTTGAAGTATGAACCTTCTTGAAATGTTTGAAGTATGGTGGTCCAAACTTTATCTTTTGAAAGAAGAGACTGTAACATGATATTTTATGGCTCAGAAATATGACTTACAAAGTCTTGGTATGAAGATACCAATACAGATAATGCCATGGTAATTCAGAACAGAACCTAATACAGATTTTCAGATTTTGAACTTAGAACTATGCATGTTTAGAAAATGTTAAAATTGGGCTTAAAGAGAGCTAGGTGGTTACCCGAAGAAGGCACGAGTTCAGAAAAATCATTGTCCGAAATTGTGTTTTATCGATACGGGTTATTATGTTCCCAAAAAGGAATTATACACTAGCCTAGTGCCCTGTGGCATATCAGAACAGAAACTTTAACCCTTGCGTCAAACTTGGGTTGGTGGCTTAACTGTCGATTTAAGAGAGGATTCCACATGGCCCATGGACTGTTAGACTTGTAGGGTGGACCACCTAGCTCAAAAGTAAAATAAAGAATGGTTTTATATCTATAGATTTGCTTGAATAATCATTTAAGTTGCCCATGTGTTTCAAATTATTTCTTGCATCATTTTTATAAAATGATCTTACCTATGTTATATATTAAAGTACATTATTTTGGATTGCTCTGAGTACCAGTACATCTGTATTGACCCCTATATTCCAGGATCCAAGGCACAGTTTCGCGGTCCCATACCACAGTAGATCAGTGTGTGTCAGAAGTTGTAGTTGGTGAGCCTTCTCTTTTCCAGAAAGCTTGATTCTTAGATATCATTATTTCTTTCTTTTTATAGTCTACTGGGGACCTTCTCCCAGATTTGTCTCAGACGTATGATGGCTAATATAATGTTAGAGATTTTGCAGATGGTTGTCACATGTTTAGAATATTAAAAATTTCCCTTTTAAATTGTTCAAGTTTATGAGATTGACCATGGTTCTGTCATGTATTATTTTCTGTAAATTTTCTTATACCATATGAATATTGTGTATGATTACCAGATTTAAAAGACCGCTCGGGCCTTCATGCATTGGAATGCTCGTTATGGCTAGGGCCCCGGCTCGAGTCATGACAAACTTGTTATCAGAGCATGGTCCATGGTCCCAGGGTGTCTACAAAATCATGTCTAGTATAGTCTTGCTTATTGGTGTTTTGTGCACCACACTTATAATCAGTTGGCTACCGAGCATTTAGGAGTTATTTTCTATTCTTTCATACTCTAGTTCATGCTATAACATCGTTCATAAGAAAGTTATCCAAATTCCTTCCTTACTCTAATTTAATTGGCCATGCCTCATTGTCGAGGCCACACAAGTCCAAGTGTCTAACTTTTCCAGCGATGTGGTTCTTTCTGATTGAGTTGTCCATAAAGTTATAAAATTGTACCAGGACTTGAGAGGAGTCCATGGGTGCTCTAAAGTGTGTTGATTTAAGCGTATAGCTCTATCTGTATCAGTTGTACAGTTGAGCCTGAGGTATGGAGTATATTTAGTCTTCTTTAATAAAATTGTTGTTGGGGATGTGATGTATAAGGGTAATGATCTATAGTAGAATATTGGAACTGCATTTCCACCCGAGTAGTAGTGTATGTTAAAGTGTCATGACCTATTGATAGTGAGTTGGTCCAGAAGTTGGTGACATGAAGTCACAAGGTTAGCAGTCAGAGTAAGGGTGATATTTGCGTAAATAAATAGTTTTAGTTGTTTAACCATTGATTGAGGGATGGTTTGTCATTTTATAGTGAGAGACTAATGTGGTAGCAATAATTGGAGATTGTATGGTAGTCTGTGGAGGAAGTGACTAGATATGATTATCATCTATTCGAAATAGAGAAGGAGCTCAAAGTGGATAGTTATAGTGGTTATAGAAAACAGTTATAGGTTGTGAATAGAAATGGGTAGGTTAGTTAATAAGTTGTGGGTAGAGACTCATTAGCATAAGTGGAATTTGAAGGTAGTCAAAATGTATGCTTGGGTAAGCAAGTATTATGTGAGGAATTAGAATATATTGATAAGATTGAAATAGGTTATATTATAAGATTAAGATCGACTAATCCTATCATGTGACTTTTCCGCTTTGATGGTCTTTTCTTTAGTAGTAATAAACTAGTACTTTATGTGAGAAGGTATGTAGTGGATTTTGAGTGGTAATAGTGAGGTTATGGCAGGGTTGTAATAGTAGATAGTAGCTAAGTGAAGTGAAGTATTTAGGGTGATTTCCCAATTTGATGAACTAGTATAGTATGTGGCATGCTTTACCGGTGGTTTATAATTAAGGATATACAATATCTTGAACTTTAGATGTGGGGTGTAGTGGTGAGAATAATAGCTTAACATTAATGATGCATGTTTTGTTGGAATTAATTAGCAGGCTTGAAGTGATGTACCAAATGGCCTAGGTTGATGATTTATGAAAAATTTAAGTGATAATCGTGAGGTATATGTGTACATGAGGACTAGTGTTAAAACAATGAATTATGGTTGAATCATTAAGTGGATAAGAACACGAGTATATATGAATGAGTTGAACTCAGGTAGCAAGTTGTTAGATAAAGTTTTATGTGTATAAGTGTTTTGTGTACCTAGATTTAGTTCTTGAATCTTGTAGTATGAAGAAGTCTGAAAGTTGTTGTATGATGTTCTTTAGAGTTGAATTGAGGAGATATAGGTAGGCAATGTGCGCCTTTGGTATAGTTTCACAGATTTTGTTAAGTTGTAGGTTATGTGATTTGAGGTATGATGATATTATCGTAAGGAAATTGAAGATGGAGTGTTAAGTGTTTAGAAGCGTGGGTGTCTATGCACATGAAATGGTTAACGTAAGTTGATGACTTTGGGAGTTAGAAGAAATTACAATTTTCTCGAGTAAGTTTGACAGACAAATTTAGGAGGAAAATGATGTTTTTTCTCTAATAAAAATGAAAAACATAAAGAGAAAAAAAATAATTAAGATAGAAAATAATTTAATTTTAAAATAAAGACAAAATGATCTACTGGACTCTTATATTTATATGAGTTTGTATTATGAAATCTTTTATTCACCTCTTTGCCAATTGAATCATTAAACTCAGCAAAATATAATATTTTAAACCCTTTTTATGACTATTCAACATGTGTGCAATACAAACACTTACATGTGGAGCCCACACCATTTTTTAATGCCACGTAAAAAAATTAAGTAAATAATTAAATTAAATAACCACCTACCCCGACTACCCCACATCTCATCTTCTTCACAGTTATCATCCCTATCTTCTTTTTCATTAGATCCCTTCTCCCTAGGGGTGTTCACGATTTGATTAAAAATCAAATCAAACCGCAATCCAGACCAAACCGATTTAAAAAATCGATCTTTGGTTAGGTTTGGTTTTAAATTTTAAAAAATCGATACTAATTTGTTTTGATTTTATTTTACTCTAAAATAATCAAATCGAACCGATATAAATTTTATAAACACAGACACATATATATTATAATTATTTATATATTAGTCATAAATACAATATATAAATATTTGTTACATTTCATATTTTAATCATGATTTAACTTTAGTCATAACACTTTCAGTCATATGTCTTCATCTAATTGACAGTACATTATGAGATTCTAATGATTTTCGCACTATGAATGACAGATGATACTAATTGTGAAAATAATATCTTGTTGTATATTAGAATTTACAACTGAGTTTCATTAGAATGTAGACAATCAATAGTTTTGAACTTTCTTTTTGGTCCTTATTTAGCAAGAAATTTATGTGTTCACCATTTGGGGTTATCATATCATTCTATTATATGTAGTTTCAAAATATTTTTTTAGAAGCATTCATATGGTGTTGTTTGTGGTTTTGCCTAAGTATAATGCTCGGTAGACATCTAAGTTTTCAGAATGAGGCACAACACTTGATTGATATCTCATATGTTGGATGAATTTGTTTTTTCAAAAAAAAAAAATTTAACTTACGTCATTAGTTAAAGTTATAAACCGATCGAAAAAATCGAACTAAACCGACAAGAACCAAACCGACGGTTATTATTTTATTTAGTTTGATTTGGTTTTAAAAATTTCAAACCTGACTAAGTTGGTTTGGTTATGATTTTTACCAATAACCGATCCACGAACACCCCTTCTTCTCCCTTTTCATATTCTTTTTTTGATTGATTCTTTTGCTACAAAATCGATGAAAATTGAGGAAGAAATATAAAAATTTCAATTGAAAAGAAATTTTGTAGTGCTCTTCGATGTTGCAGTATCATCCGGCGTTGGAAAGAGGAGTTAAATTATTTTATGAATTTATTTTGTTATTTCTTTAATTTATCTTTAAAGAGTAATTATTATTTTTTAAATTTAGTGAATCAGAACAGTAATTTCTAATTGAAGTACAATAAGGGCGGGCTGGTGAAGACGAGTTGGAAATTGGTGGAATAAAGAAGATGAATAGTAGGGGCTGCGTTGATTCTGAAAGGAGGGGGGGCTGTAGGAGAAGTTGGGGAAAGAAGATTTTTTTTTCCTTTTAAAAACTCATGAGTATTTGTTTTCTTTAATAATTTTATATTATTTTAATAAAAATATAATGTTCACATGTTCATTGCTTGTAGTTATATGTTACGTTAGTATAGGGTACGCACTTTGCGCGTGTACCTATATTAATGAATAAATAATTAAAAAATTGATAAATATAGTAGTGAAGTTTGTGTGCAATGTGAAAAAAGTGGACCTTTAACACTAAAAGGTC
>NC_061115.1:195489752-195518128 GCF_002878395.1 Capsicum annuum
CTGACATGTAGAGCACTTAGCCATAAACTTTACAACATCTCTCTTCATTCCACTCCACTAATAGATTTCTTGCAAGTTGTGGTACATCTTTGTGGCCCCTGAATAAATAGAGTAGAGCGCACCATGTGCTTCTGCAAGAATTTTCTACCTCAAGTCATATACACCTGGAATACACAGATGACCCTGACAACGTAATACACTATCTCCCCATTGGGAGAAAACCTCTACTTTCTGATCCTTGACTGACTCTTTCAACTTGACTAAACTGGGGTCTCTGTCTTGCTTTTCTTACACCTCAGAAACTAGAGATAATTTTGAACTACTCTGAACCCATATATCACCCTCCTCTAAATTGACTAAGCGTATGCCTAGTCTGGTAAGCTGATGGATTTCCTAAGCTAACTTGTTCTTACTGTCCTCAACATAAGCAACACTACCCATAGATAGTTTACTGAGAGCATCGACCACTATGTTGGCCTTGTCCGGATGGTAAAGGACACTCATGTTATAATCTTTCAAGAGCTCTAACCACCTTCTTTGATGAAGATTGAGTTCTTTCTGAGAAAAGACATACTGAAGGCTCTTATGATCTATGAACACATCTACATAAAACCCGTATAGATAATGCCTCCAAATCTTCAAGAGAAATACTACAGCTGCTAACTCAAGATCATAAGTAGGATAATTCTTCTCATGGGGTTTAAGTTGTTTGGAGGTATAGGCTATGACCTTATCATGCTGTATGAGGAAACAACCCAAACCTACTCTTGATGTATCACAGTATACTATAAACCCATCTGAACCATCTGGAGGAGCTAAGACTGAAGTTGAGGTGAGTCGAGTCTTCAACTCCTGAAAACTCTTCTTGCAAGGATCTGACCACTGAAACTTGACTTTATTCTAATTCAATCTAGACATATGGGATGTAATAAAATAAAATCCCTCAAAAAACTATCTTCAATAGCCATCCAAACCCAAGAAACTCCTAATATCTGATGGAGAGATAGGTCTGGGACAGTTTCTTACCGCTTTGGTCTTTTGAGGATCTACTATAATGCCATCACAGGAAATTATATGACCAAGGAATGCTACTAACCTTAGCAAAAATTTACACTTACTAAATTTGGCGAACAACTGATGATTTCTGAGAGACTGAAGTACAATTTTGAGATGGTGTGCATGATCATGATCACTGTGGGAATAGACCAGAATATTATCTATAAATACTACAATGAACATGTCCAAGTACTACTTGAACACACAGTTCATCAAGTCCATGAAAGCTATTGGGGCATTGGTAATACCAAAGGACATGACTAAGAATTCAAAGTGACCATACCGAGTAAGAAAGGTTGTCTTCGGGATGTTACATTCTTTGACTCTGAGCTGATGGTAGCCTAATCTGAGGTCTATCTTAGAGAATTAGCTGGCACCCTGAAGTTGGTCACACAAGTCATCAATTCTGAGGAGTAGATACTTGTTCTTGATAGTGACTTTATTAAGCTGACGGTAATCAATGCACATTCTAAGAGAACCATCTTTCTTGCGCATGAATAAGACTGGTGTGCCCCACAGAGACATACTGGGCCTGATGAATCCCTTATCTAAGTGATCCTTCAACTACTCTTTCAGTTCTTTGAGTTTTACAGCTGCCATTCTATATGGCAGAATAGATATAGGTTGAGTATCTGGAAGAAGATCAATGCCGAAGTCTATTTCCCTTTTGGGAGGATTCCTTGGAAGATATTTGGGAAAGACATCTGAATATTTATTCATGATTGGGACTGAATCAAGATTGGGAGTTTCAAAACTAGTTTTCTTAACTCAAACAAGATGATAGACACATCCTTTAGATATTATTTTCTGTGCCCAAAGGTAGGAAATAAGCTGACCTTTGAAAGCGGATACACTACCCTTCCACTCTAGGACGGGTTCATTCGGAAACTGGAATAGCACTATTCTATTTCCATAGTCGATTGTTGCATAGCAGGAATGAAGCCAATATATGCTGAGAATGACATCAAAATCAGTCATCTCTAATTCGACTAAGTCTGCTAAAGTGACTTTCTAAAATATCATAATCGTCCAGTTCCTATATACCCACCGGGCTATGATGGTTTTATCCACTGGGGTAGAGACTAAAAATGGCCCTACTAGTATTTTGACACTGACACCAAAATCAACTACTATATAGGGAGTAACGAAAGATAGGGAAGCACCTAAATCTAGCAAAGCATACATATGTACATGAAAGATCTGTAACATACCAGTAACCATAGCAGGAGAATTTCCTATAAAAACATCAGGAGAATTTTCCTGATCTTGCTAGGACTGAAGAGCATAGGGTCTATTTGGGTAGCATTAGAAGTGGCACCTTGTTGATTTGGGCGACCAAACTGAGCTGAGAAACGATTTTGCTGGCCCTGAGGACCTAGCTAAGGACAGTCTTTGACTCTGTGGCCTGTCTTGCCACATCCAAAACAAATAACACTTTCAGCTCTGCAGATACCCTGATAATGCTTGCCACAACTCTGGCAATGCGAATAGGTGTGGGCACTGCTAATATTGCCCTGAGACTTAGAGCCTGGCACTCTATCTTTGTTACCATCCCTGAACTTAGGAACTGGAGCACTGGCTAAAGAAGCAGTTGGAACTGATGACTTAGGATGAAATTGAGAATGATTTTCTCCTTCTGATTTAGGCTGAGCAAAGTTGAAACTACCTATCTTTGCTCTCTTATTCTACTTCTTCCTCATCTTAATCTTTTTCTCCTCTATCTTCTAAGCATGAGTCATAAACCTGGCTAAAGTCATGTCACTATTCAACATCACAGACCTACACTCATTGACCACACTTTCATTCACCCTAAAAACAAACTTACATATCTTGGTCCTGCTATTTGCCACTACATAAGGAGCATATCTGGCTAATTGGGTAAACTTAAGAGAATACTCTTTCACCGTCATGTTGCCTTTCCTGAGATTGATAAATTTGAACAGCTTAGCTTCTCTTAGCTCTAGGGGAAATAATTTATCTAGGAAGGCAATAGCAAACTCCTCCTACTCAAAAGGCCCTGTATCTACAACCCTATCTGTTTTCCACTAGTTGAACCATATGTGAGCAACATCCCACAACCAATATGCAGCTAGCTTAACACTCTCACTAGAGGTAATCCCCATGATGTCTGTAACATTCTGAACTTGATCAAAACATTCCTGAGGGTCCTTATTTGACTTAGACCCGAGAAAGGATGGAGGATTCATTTGGGTGAAGTCCCAAATCCTACTTGTAGCTGAATTGGACACTAGGTTAGCCTGAACGACACCTGGTCATTTATTCTGAGTAATAATTGACTGAGCAAGAGTAGTGAATACAGCTCTAAACTCTATATGAGAAATATGTTTGCCCGAAGGTTCTTTAGGCTGAGGGGCTGACTGATTCCCGTTTCTTCTTTTGGGAGGGATGTTCTATAGTACAAAGGGAGAAACTGATTAGACTAAGAGATTGACTTGAGATTATACTCACTGACACGACATGAATACTGAAAGAAGGGAAACTATTCCTAAAACATCTCATAGCCTTCTGTATGTAAATGTAGCGTGTAATACACCCATGCACAAGACTCTACTAGATGCAGCTTTCAGACTTCCTAGGATACTATTGAACCTTAGGATCTGATACCAAGTTTGTAATGCCCCGAATCTAGTACACGAAATGCTACACCGTTCTCATGACCCCGAAGGACCACAAGCTAACCCATGACTAATATTTGTATCGGTATACTACATAATATACTGTGTAAATGTGAAAACATGAATTGAAAGGCCATAAGGTTCAAAACTGTAACATATCTAATAAATCATAACATATAGATGGGGTATGAAATACCCAAAACAAAACTGTCTAACATGATAGTCTGAACAACCTTTAACTGACTAAACTTATCTGAATAAGGAGTTAATGGGACACTTCCCCAACTAAATTTAACTACTGAAATAAATTAATTAATGAGATAATAAAAAGATGGCCATATCCTTGAAGGATGAGGACTCACTGCTAACTCTGATGCTGGGACTAGAATGCTACTGATGATCTGGAGCTCGTGCTTCTAAAACTATGGTATAAAACACCATAGTGCAAATAATTTAGTACTTTAAATGTACTGGTATACATATGGGGTTGGTCGAATGCATATGGTTCATATGCTTGAACAATACTAGCTAACATACTAATATGAACGAGAGAATACATGCATGAATACATAGTAACTATATCTGAGATCATGATAACATGAATTTACTGATAACTAAAATGACTGATAATTGAGTTCTGATAGATGATATAATTGATAACATGAGTGACTGTATCTGACAGTTCTGAATCTGATGGAACTAGTTGAGTTTTGTACTGTTTTGAGTTGAATGCATCTGACAGTTCTGAATTTTGTAACCAAAATTGTGGGAAGTAGTTATCTAACTGGCATACCCCTAATATTCTATTATGGTAGAGTTGGGGTCCAATCTATAACCCTAATTAGAAGGGTATCAATACCGCACTTTCTTAAAGTTGAATCCCTAATTGAAACCCTAGCTTGTTCTTGAGAGAAAATTAAGAGAAACTAGTATATTTTGGGTAAAGAATGGCTAAACAACGTGTTATTTGGTTTAAATAGAGGTGGGAAATTGACCCTTTTAATCCTTGACACGCTTTTTAAAATTGGTGAAAATTTCCTGACCTGGATCCCCTGGCGTGACGCGGCGCTATCGCAACGTGTTACTGGAATTTGACAATTGGGAAATTGAGGGATGGCACGACACGAAGCCATCGCGTTTTGTGATCAGGAATTTTGGTGCGACGTGGATAAATCATGCTGAGACACTGGAAAAAAGGATAATTTCCATTTTATCTTGTAGCTCGGTGCTCCACTGACCAATTTGGCACTATTTTATTATAGGAACTTAAAATAGTCATAACTTCTTACCCGATTATCGGATATGGGAAAATCTTATATTGATGGAAATCTTATTAAATTTCTCATATGACAAAAAGTAAAAATCTTAAAAATTTCTCATGGAATAAACATCATTCAATTTAGAAAAAAATACTAGACATTCTAGAGACGAAATTAGTTAGGAAACTTTGGGGTATTACAATATCTCCCCCTTGGGAACATTCGTCCTCGAATGAGACTAACTAGGAGGGAAGAAGTTATAAGCCCAAGTACATACTGAACATGAAAACTAACATATGACTGACATTTCTGAGATCTATACTGAGCATGCATATCTGATGCATAATTTTATGATTGAGTTGATACATGAATGCATGACTGAGAGTACTGATAAGCTGATCACATATATCTAATATGTGAATACATTCCAGAACTTATTACATGACTGAGTTTTCTAAAAATTGAGTCTTCTCACAACGATAATGCCTGTCTGATGCATGAACACATGACTAATCTGATGCATGAACATATAATTGAATATGCAATGGTACTTAGTACCAAGTTTAAAAATGGAATCATAAAAATGAGACTGATACCAAGTTGTAATTAAAATATGGACATGAAAACTAAAAATATTAAGGAGAACTGTTACCTTGAGCTTGATCTGAGTCAGCGGAGAAGAGGTGAGGATACTTCGTAAGCATGTCTACTTCTGCTTCCCAAGTAGCTCCCTCAATCGACTGATTCTACCAAAGAATTTTAACTAGAGGGACTTCTTTGTTCCTCAGTCTACGAGTCTGATCGTTTAGGATTTTGACTGGAATCTCTTAATAAGAGAGGTTGTTCTGAACATCGATGCTCTGAATAGGGACTACAACTGTCGGGTCACCTGTACACTTCTTGAGCAAAGAGACATGAAAAACTAGATAAACTGAGGCTAGATCAGAAGGCAATAAGCTACCTTGTCAAAATAAATGAGAATTTTGAAGGGACTGACATATCAAGGACTAAGCTTTCCCTTATTACCGAATCACTTCTCTCCCTTTATAGGAGAGATCTTTAGATAGACATAGTCACCAACCCCAACTAACTCTAAATGTTGAAATAAATTAATTAATGAGATAATAAAAAATGGTCATGTCCTCAAAGGATGAGGACTCACTGCTAACTCTGATGCTAGGACTAGGATGCTACTGATGCTCTGGAGCTCATGCTTCTAAACCTATGGTATAAAACACCATAGAGCAAATACGTCAATACTTTGAATGTACTAGTATAGATGTGAGGTAGGCTGAATGCATGGGGTTCATATGCATGAACAATACTAGCTAACTGACTAATATGAACGTGAGAATACATTCATGAATAAATAGTAACTATATTTGAGATTGTGATAACATGAATTTATCGATAACTAACATAATTGATAACTGAGTTCTGATGGATGATATAACTGATAACATGAGTGACTCTATCTGACAATCCTGAATTTGATGGAACTAGTTGAGTTCCATACTGTTCTGAGTTGACTATATCTGATAGTCCTGAATTCTGTAGCTAAAATTATGAGAAGTAGATATCTAATCGATATGCCCCTAATAAGCCATTATGGCTAAGTTGAGGTCCAATCTGTAACCCTAATTGAAAGGGTATCAATACTGTGCCATTGGTAAGGACAATCTGTGAGTAACCCTCATATAATAGGTAACTCTAGTAAGAATGGTGGGAACCCTTATATAACAAGTTAAGCCACCTCATCTACCCTCATATAAAAGGCTATGATGTCTCAACCTACGCTAGCTACGTAGTTCTAGAATGCAAGGATTACTTCTAAGAATCACACCCTCATATAATAGGTGAGTTCCCATCCTTGGGTTCACTTGGTTCTAATTCCTACTTCCATCTGAATAGAGTAGCTCGACTGAAAGGAGAGGAGCGAAGTAACTCTACTGAAAGGCATTGATCATGGATTACTGAACTGAATTAGATTGAATTAACTGTGTTCCGTTGACTGATGGAATAGTACTGAGATTACTGAATTTTTGAGATTTCCTGAGTCACATGACTGACTGAGTTTTATAGATCATGGCTTGAATGAGGACATCGTGAAAGCATGACACTAACTCTAGGCACACAGCTATATTTTTCAAGTACAAGTACCCCCAGGACTCGATGGAAGAAAACTCATAAGGCATGATATTCTTGAATACATGACTAACATCGACAATCCATAATACAATAATTGAAGATATTTCATGGGTATTTGATTATCATAGCTTGGTATGTGAATAATATAGCATGTATACATCGCATAATTTCATATGGATAACTCATGAGTAATCCGACAAACAATTTCAATACATAAGAATAGTATGGAAGTCATTTTGGGATCACATTAAGCTATAGTGCATAATTTCTATCCTCCTAGGCATTTTATCAAACACCTTGCATGCACCCTTAGGGCATAGGCCTAATCACCAAATTGACACATTATAAATAACTCAATTTATATATTTTACTCACTTGCTAATGTAGTTTCATGAAAAACACATAAATAATTCATACTTGGGAATCATATAACAAGATAAACATGGTTACAACCAACCCACAACATAAATATCATGATTCAGAATTCAAAATAGGGTTCTTAATCTTTATGGATGAAAAGAATCCATAAATCAACACAATGCATACCTTAGTTCTTGGTTTAGCGAATATTGATGGAGAGATTTTCTTGAAATTGAATCCCCAATTAAAACCCTAGCTTGTTCTTGAGAGAAAATTGAGAGAAACTAGTATATTTTAGGTGAATAATGGCTAAATCACGTGTTATTGGGTTTAAATAGGGGTGAAAAATTGACCCTTTTAACCCTAGATGTGTCTTTTAAAATTGGTGAAAATTTCCCGACTTGGATCCCCTGGCGCGACGCGGCACTATCATGTCGTGTCACTAGAATTTGACAACTGGGAAATTAGGGTATGGGGTAATGCGAAGCCATCGTGTTGCCACTTTATTGAGACCTGGAAGTTTGGCGCGATGCAGAGAAATCGCGCTGAGACACTGGGAAAAGAACAATTGCCATTTTAGCTTGTGGTGCGGCGCGTCACTGACCAATTTGGCAATGTTTTATGATAGGAACTTAAAATAGTCATAACTTCTTACCCGGTTATCGAATTTGGCGAATCTTATATTGATGGAAAGCTTATTGAATTTCCCACATGACAAAAAGTAAAAATACTAAAAATTCCTCATGAAATAAACATTATTCAATTTAGAAGATAATACTAGAAATTCTTGAGACAAAATTAGTTAGGAAACTTCGGGGTATTGCACTCAATCTCTGCATTGATAGATATTTTGATTTCATTTTTAACCTGAAAGCAATATTTTGAATTTGTAAATTAATGATTCTCCAAGACTTTACTTTTGTTTCTGTTAGAGAACCAAAATAGAAACTTGTGTGTCTAAGATTAATACTTCTCTTATCTTTTACATTAACTTTTATAGATTGATTATTTGGTTTATGCAAATATAATTTTCATGTGATGGTGATTTTTAATGTATTGATTAATACAGGCATTCTTTCTCTCCGTGGCTCTGCACTCATTTCTAGCCTATCTTTCTTCTTTTCTTTGAAATAGTACTTGCTTGCAATTATCAAAGGTAACTATAGTGTTTAACGTGTTAGTTTTACTCTTCAGTTAGGACCTGAAATTGTGAAAAAAAAAAAAACATTCTCATGCCTATATATCTTCTACATAGTGAAGAATTGGTTATTGATTTTATATAGTTGGATGTTTATCCTTGAGGGTTGTGTGTCATTGGAAGTGATTGGTCTCTATCAATTTATATCTTTTCAATATTTATTATTCTTTAAAATATGCCTTTACATGATATGTTTGATCCAAAAAATACCGAGAATCAGAAGAAGCTGATGAATCCACATACTACTAGAAAGAAGAATTTTACTTTAGTCCACAATGACTTAGTGTGCTCTCGTGTGTATTATTTAGTTTTAAGTTTTCATTTAAATAAATTTTTGTATTCATTAATTATGATATGAATAGTAAAATAAGGAAGAGGGAACTTTGTCGCTAAGAAAGATATTTGGGGCCACAAGAGCAAGGAAACTTTATCGTACATACAAGGCGTCAAATGAAGACACCACTAGTAAAATTGTATGAAACTTATCATTTTCAAGTTTATATTCACATAAATGATCAGTTCTTATATTTTTAGTTACTTGAATGTGCTCTTGAATATGATTAGTAGGCTCAAATGGATGAAATTGAGATTCAATAGGGTGCCGATAATCATCCCGTTGATGCATTTTTAGCTGTCATGGGTGCTGCACATCTGGGTCATCTAAGACTTTTTGGAAGGGGGTTACAAAGACTTCCCTAAAAAGGTTAAATGGTAGATCTGAATCAACTTTACATTCCACAAATGATGTCCGTGCAAAAAATGCAAGAAAGGATGTAAAAAATGGAGGATCAAATAAAGGAGAAAAAGAGGATCATTTGACAAAAAGTTGTTGCAGATATGATTGCTCAACTTCAGAATGCAGAATTAGTTGATCCTTGGTTACTATCGGCATTATCCATTCCTTCACCAACAGAATCGACTTCTACACTAGCAGCTACCAGGAAAAATAATCAAAACAGTCAAGGTTAGTGTTTGAATTTATGGTTTAAGTTACTTTTATTACTAAGAATTATACTACAATTCAATGGTGGCTAATAATGTTGTTGTTGAACTGTATTGGATGGTTAGTATTGTATCTTTTGTGGTGCTATGGCTGCACTTTAGCAATGAGATTTGAGTTATTATTCTTTTATTGTAAAAAATTTTGGGTACCTATGCAGTTTGTCTAGTTAGCCGTGATTTTCCATATGTTGTTGATATTGGTTAGCAACAACAAACTTCAGTCGTCTGCTGTTACTACAGGTTTGTTATTATTAAGATTTTTTAAAAAGAGACTTCAAGTAACTTTTTCAGTTTGTTGTTGCTATGTTCATACCCAGGTTGTTGTTGGCCTATTTTGGTTGGTTAGTGTTGTTGTTGGACTGATTTACTAAGGTTTTTGGACTGGTTTAGTAATGTTGGACTGATTTACTAAGTTTGTTTTGGATGGTTACTATTTAGACTAAGGTTAATTATTGTCAAGACTTAATGATGTTTTGGAAGGTTACTATATTTTTTCAAGTTGTTATTAGACTGGTTTGGTTGGTAAGTGTTGTTGTTGTACTGATTTACTGAGGTTGTTGTTGGAGTGATTTATAAGGTTGTTGGACTGGTTTAGTGTTTTTGGACTGATTTATAATGTTGTTGGACTAATTTACTAAGTTTGTTTTGGATGGTTACTATTTAGACTAAGGTTAATTATTGTCATGACTTAATGTTGTTTTGGATGGTTACTATATTTTTCTAGGTTGTTATTGGATTATTTTTGTTGGTTAGTGTTGTTGTTGTTGGACTGATTTCCTAAGGTTATTGTTGGAGTGATTTACTAAGGTTGTTGTTGGAGCGATTTACTAAGATTGTTGTTGGACTGGTTTAGAGTTGTTGGACTAATTTACTGTTGTTGTTGGACTGATTTACTTATAATTTTGTTTTGGATGGTTACTATTATGATTTAAGGTTAATTGTTGTTGGACTGATTTAGTAGTGTTGTTGTTGATATGAATTCAGTGTGTTTACCTATTTAAGTTGTAATAGTACTTTCAGATGTTAGTTACAATAACTTATTTTTGGATGTTGTTTGCGGTTGTAATTTTTTGCTATGTTCATTGCTTTCGGGTGTTAAAGAGTGAATGTTGGAACTTAATATGCTCTCCAGATTTTTATTTTGCATTTAAATTTTTGGTTGTTACTATTTTGAGACTTAATGCTATTTTAGATGGTTACTATATTTTTCCAGGTTGTTGTTGCTATATGTGTTTATACCCAGGTTTTGGATTGTTTCTATTGGCTAGTGTTGTTGTACATTATTTGAGTACTGATTTACTAAGGTTGTTGTTGGAGTGATTTACTAAGGTTGTTGTTAGACTGGTATAGTGTTGTTAGACTGATTTACTAAGTTTGTTTTAGATGGTAATTATTTTGACTAAGGTTAATTATTGTTGGACTGATTTAATATTTTTGTTGTTAATATATTTTGATCATGACTATTTTTTTTTGTTATAGGTTATCATGACATAGAAGATAGTGAGAACGAAATTGATGAACTAGACCTGACCAAAGAGATTGATCACATAATTGGCTTCATGTAATGCTAGCTATTTTGGAAAATTCGACCAAGTTTCAAATAGTGACGAACATTCAAAACTTGTACATTTTGTTCTTTTTGAATGGTCATGAAAATATTTTGTTTCTTGCATATGATCATTGTTGGAATTAATAGTTACTGTTTCTTTTGGTGATTAATATGTACATTTTATGTGTTATGCTAGCTTTATAAAATCATTGCAATAGCATAATATAACGTTGTTGAATAGCCTAAAAAACTGTTCTTGTATCCTATGTTTAACTGTCTCAATACCAATAAATAACCGTCCTATAAAGTTTATAGGACGGTTTATAGTCATCTCAAATCTCAAAAAATAAACTACCATCGCAATAGTATAATATATATTTTGCTATAAGGACAGTTCGCACTAACCGTCGCCATAGGTATATAACCGTCCCAATACATTCTATAGGGATGATTGAAAATTACTTCAACATAATATTAATCGTCTCCATAGACTATATAACCATCCCAATACGTAATATAAGAAGGGTAGATAGCCGTTCTAACATAGTATAAACAATCGTCATAGAGTTTACATAACCATCGCAATATATTATGTAGGAACGGTTAGCACCCTCCCAAAAGAGGTATAACCATCACAGTATCCTATTTATAACGATCCTACAACATATATTTAAGGACGGTCTGGAACCGTCCCAACATCAAAAAAACCCTCGCTAATTATTCCACAGAATAACCATCGCTATAGATGTATGTATAGCGATGGTTGATAAAACTGTCATTATAGAATGGTGTATAGCGAAGGTTTGGTAAATCGTCGTGGATTTCTGCTGCGGTAGATCTATAGTAACTCCTTCAACTATATCGGTCATTCTAACCGTCGCCATATATATATTGGGACAGTTTCTATGTCTATAAGGATGGTAAATTAATTATCGTTGTAGCCTTTTTTTCCAGTCATGGCTCTTTAGTTTAATAATGTGAGATTGAGATCGATTCGAGATAAGGTGTTGAGTAGTGAGGCGAAGAAAGCCTCACTTGATGTGGATGGTATTTGGAGGATTGGTGGTCGAGTTTGTACGCCAAGAGTTGGTTATTGATTAGATTGATTTTGAAAAAGGACCATTGTTCCAAATATTCCATCCATCTTGGAGTGACTAAGATGTATCATGGTTTGAGACATCACTACTAGTAGGGTGGTATGAGGTGAGATGTAGCAGATTTTATGGCTCATTGCCTATGTTGTCAGTAAGTGAAAGTCGATCATATGAGACATGGTGGTTTTCTTCAGAGGTTACACATTCTCGAGTGAAAGTGGGAATGAATCACCATGAACTTTACGACTTATTGCCTCGTACATCTTTGATTCTAAAAATGTGTTTATTATCATGGATCGATTGACTAAGTCAGCCTATTTTATTCTAGTCCAAGTTTCATTCAGTACCAAGAGGTTAACCCATATCTACATTCGTGAGATTTTGAGACTTTATGGTATGCCTGTGTCTATCATCCCTGATATTCATATTTCAATTTTAGAGGAAATTTCAGGATGAGTTGGACACTCGGGTTGATCTAAGTACAATGTGTCACCCCCAGACTAATGTCCAGTCAGGGCCGACTATCTAAGTTTTGGAAGATATGTCCGCGCATGTGTGATGAATTTTTATGGACAGTGTGAGCAGTATTTGGCTTTAGCAGAGTTAGCTTATAATAATAGCTATCATTCTAGTATCGATATGGCTTGAGGTGAGGTCTTGAGGTATGAACTTTCTTTGTGAGTCCTTTGACAAAGTATGGATCATTCAGGATTGACTTCAAGAGACTTAGAGTAGACAGAAGTGTGACACAAATCGTAGGCTTCGTGCCTTGAGATTTGGTGTTGGTGATCATGTTTTCCTACGAGTTTCACCCATGAAGGGTGTGATGAGGTTTAGGAAGAGAGCAATCTTAGCCCCAGGTATATTGATCTATTTGAGATTCTTCGGACTGTTGGTGATGTTTCCTATCAGTTGGACTTTTCCCCTTATTTGTCAGTTGTTCATCCAGTTTTTCATGTTTCACCACTCTATTCCTAATAAGTCTCATGTTAATTATTAGGATTCGATTCAGTTAGAATAGTAGATTTCCTTTATTGAGGAGACAATCTCTTTTTTTGTCTAGGGATGTTAGGTGGTTGCACTTTGGAGTTATCCCTGTGGTTAAGGTTCGGTGGCAACATCGAGCTGTAGATGAGGCTACTTGGGAGGTTGAGTTTGATATGCACAGTTCCTATCCCCAGTTCTTTATTGATCTAGGCATTTCTTTGCCTTAGTTCGAGAACGAACTAGGTTTTTAGTGGTGGATGATGTAACGACCTAAAAATTGGATAAAATATGTGAAATTTGTGATTTTGTATTATTTGACTATTTTACTCCATCTCGTAGTTGTATTTTAGTATATCTAGGCTGTAAGAGTGATTGCCACAGTTGTCAATGCATTTTGGAACCATTTATGTGATATTAACGTTTTTGATGCCTTTAGAAACCTTATTTTGGACTTATGTAGATATCTTTTGATCAGTGCGATGGATTGCTTAATGGACGACGTCAACAGCTCCAGACTATTGATTTCAGGCTAGATAGATCTTTGGTTCAAGTCCCGATTAACCCGAGCTCATTTCGACCTATTGGTCCAAAAGATGAAAAAATTAGAAATATATGTGTGGGACCCATATTTGATCGAAATGACCTCAGATGGAAAATTCTACATTGTCACCGTATGCGGAATGAAGATTTTAGGGTGGTAACATATTTGGTTATGGCTTTTAAATCTCATTTTTTTTTAAAACTGTGATTTCAGGTTTCGGTGATCAACTCAGTGAAAATAATACTTTTTCAAAAAATATGATATTGCCATTGAGTTTGGAGCATCGAATTTAGTGTGGTTACACAGTTTGTTTGCATATATCGAACTGCAAATGAATTCCAAGCACCTTGTCGAAGTCCGGATTGGACTTAAAAAATTAATTGTTTTAAAAAAGTTGGTGCAGCATATAAAAGCAGCTATTTTCCCCTCTTTTTGGCATATTTTTTCATTACTTCACCTTTCCTCAGAAGATTAAATCCTAAAATAGTGTGAGAGGTTAAAAGCGAAGCTTGTGGGAACTTAGAAAGCTAGGTTAACATCTATTTCTTAATTCAATTATGGATTTAAGGTGAGATTTCATCCTTTCTTACTCTAATTCCTTGATTAAGTTCTCAAACCCCTAAAAATTATAAGACTTGATTTTAAACCCCGATTTCACTCCTTTTCACTTAAATAATATTTTAATATTATAATTAATTAATTTTTTATCAATTTAACCTTCAAAACAACTTCGATTCTTGATTTTAACGCGGAATTCAAAGATTTTACCCTATAAAGCTTTAAAATGATTTTTCATTGATTTGAACCTCATTTTTTACTCAATTTAACATTGTTTTCAGTTGTAGATTCCTAATAATATGGGAAATATATTTTTGTAATAAAATTCAGATTTTGCCCATTTTTTTGAAAAATCATTTCGGAGGTTCGTTTTGAACCTGAATTAAAAGTTGGCAATATGAATATCGTTGGCTTTGTTTTGAAGCGTAGATTCTAAATTTCTTAATTTTTGTTGATTTTAAAATTGTTCGTAAAATGTAAGGTCATGAAATGATTGTCCAGCAGACCGGTTTCGGCATTTTAGATAGGTTATGCATTATGTCTTTCATACTGGGTGGATAGTAAATGTTGGTACAAAATACATGTTAAGGATTGAAAATAATCATAAAATATGTCTATATATATGTTGTGACAGTGTGGGGGGCTAATGTGCTGAAATTCCTGAATCTGAGATATCCTATGATATGTGTGACTGTGCGGGGTCTTATGAGATATTGATAGCTAGAATACATGTGAATAATTGTATTGTTTTGTTAGAAATTTCTATTTTGTTTCCTTTAGTGTATTGTGATATATATATATATATATATATATATATATATATATATATATATTCATACTTTATGGAATATGAATCATGTGGAAAATTCATGGATAGTGGAAATAGTGAGTGGACAAGGACTTATGTGGTTGTGGAATAGTAACATTGTGGGTTGTGGTGGAAATACATCATATGAATTGGTTTTGAAAAAATACACTATGTAGATTAGTTGTGAAAAGACTCATTTTGTATGGTTGTGAACATTGCATCAGCATTCTCATGCCATCATACGCATCATTTCACTTATTTATTTTATTACTTTATATTTACTTGTTGTCATGTATGTATACTTGATTTGTTTCTTGTGTTATATATGTGCTTTGAAAATACTGAAATATTGAAATTATGGAAATACTGAAAATACGGAGGTTGTGTGTAAACCCCAAGGTTGTGTGCCGAACCCCAGGCTATATGTCTAACTTAAAATTTTGTGCCTACCTCCAGGTTGTGTGCCAACCCCATGCATCCTTATCATCATCATCCTCTCTATCATTTTCATTATCGTCATCATATATAGGAAAAAGTCATCGTTTCCACCTCAAACTGTACACGAAAAGTCTAGGTCACACCTAAACCATCATAGTGACCTATTACACACCCAAATTATAAAAAAGTGGAACTATTACTTCCTTAGAAGGTGACGTGGCAGAGAAGGTGTATTCACCTTCCTAAGGTGCGTTAGAGTTGGGAAAAAATCTTTAAATGGCAGCTTCCATACACATGTCACTATTTCATTTGTCATTATATCATTAAATACTCCTAATATTTTTCTTAATATATACAATTAGATTAATTATTTTTTCAATTGAAAAAATTTTAATAAAATTATTATTTTTATTTTTTCAAATGAAAAAATATTAATAAAATTAAATTTTCTAATTTATTCATTTTAATATATAGGTCCAGCAATAATTTAAAGAATCCACCATAAATTTCATTATCGAAATTATAATACAATTTATTCATCAAACTCAGTCTTCTCCATTTCTCAATTTCTTCCCCAGTTATCACCACCGTCGTCCACCACCATCGTCGCCACCATAACCATCGTCACACAATGAATTAACTGTTCAATTTTTCTTTGCTAACAAAAATGGGTTGTTATGTTAGCAGTAGCAACAACAAACTACTACCTCCAACTATATCCACCATAAATTTTGGGTATTGGGTTGTTTGTGATTGAGGATACAACACAAAGACATAGAAAGTGAACCAGAAAGCAAGAAAAAACCAACACTATCAACAGATTCTTCTAGACTCAAAGACTCATCTTTATCCACAAAATCCTCCAATTTCTCCAATAAACACTCAGCCCTTTGCATTGAAGAAGTAGAAGAATCAAATACATAATCACATGAATTATACCCACTTGCAATCACAACCACTTGGTTCATCTGATTCAATAACATTATCGAATTCAAGAAAGCAAGAACTTGCAAAAAAAAATCATAAATACAACACTATTAATTTAATATTTTAAAAAAATCAAATTTTGGGTATTGAGTTTTTTTGTTTACATAAGATAAGAATTCGGAGAAATTGAAAGAAGTGTTTTTGTTCATTGAGCTCAAATTTATGGTGGTTGTTTGTAATTTTTGTGATATTAATGATTGTATTGTGATTCCGATAATGAAATTTATGATGGATTCTTAAAATTATTGTGGTGAAGATTTGAATTTGATAATGATGGTGTTAATGGTGGTGTTTTAAAGGTGATTTTGGTGAAGAAAAAGCAATGGGCGATGTGGACCTTTAAAAAAAAATTAACATGATATCTGATGTGTGGTAATGATATGGTGCGAGTGTAAATCACTCTCCATCATGTGATTGGTTCTTGCGTTTGGGGTGAAAATAGTTTCACTTTTTTATAGTTTAGGTGTGTAATAGGACACTATAAAAGTTCAAGTGTGACCTAGACTTTTCGTGTATAGTTTGAGGTGGAAACGATGACTTTTTCCTCATATATATTACACTTACTTTATTGTATTTTTATTGCGTTTGTATTGTCATATTGACTCGTTATCTATCTATTTGTCTTGTTAATGTCTAATTGTTCTATCTTCTTTTAATTGTACTCGATGATATTGATTATACATGCTCCTCTTTCATTATTCTTGTATGTGATTGTGTATTTGTATCCCTATCTGTTGTGTTGTTGTATTAATATGTGTGTATATTGTAGAACTATTAGTGCAAGTAGTGTGGACTACCGTTGTGAGGCATTTTCTAATTGCGGGTGACATGCCCTTAGTATATATTTTTTATGATTTATTTTTTACTTTGCTTGGTTGGCCTATGATACCTACTGAATACAAGTGGATCACACTCACACCTATTGTGCCTTTTCAGTGCAGGTCCTAACTCGAGTGCGCCACAAATTGGTTGATTTCGAGCGCCTTTAGATTTACTAAAGGTAGAGGTTTGACATTCATGCGTCCGAAGTTCACGTCTATCTTTCTATAGTAGTTATATCTTTATTTGTATTCAGAGACAGATGCTGACCCTGTGTGGGTATTTCTGATGTATTCGACTAATGATTGTATTAGTAGTTCTTATACTGTTGACACCAGATTTTGGAAATTATAGTTGTGTTGTTGATTATATTCCTTTTGTATTTATTATATTTGTGTGGTTTGGCTTTATTCTAGAAGCCTTACCTTAGGGGTATTTCTTTCTTTTTTTCTTTGTGTATCGGTTTGAATGATAGGCTTACTTGTCAATGTATGCTGCGACAAGTTCTATCATGACCCTTGGTTTTTGGGTTATGACACCTTCCCTATCTTGAGAAGGTAAAGAAACCGTTTTCGATAGACCCTCTACACAAAACCAACTTCGATGCAACCAACAAGAAACTTTTGAATATGTAATGGCAATCATCAATGCCATCTAAAACCAGTAATAAGAGACGCTAGCGCAGCTACATTGATCCATGAGTAGTCACTAGATCATCCTTTACCGAAAAATTATATTGTGCATATAAAATATAATAATTGTGCATATAGGTCAAAAACAACTTTTTAGTTATATATACTAAAATTTTGAACATCCTTAATGAAATTCCTACTTTCACTACTGATAAGAAATGAAAAAATCAAATAGTAACATTAGATAAACAAAATAATTCATCCCTAATTAGGGTTGTTTAGCAATATAATGTGAAACATAAAAAAAATTAATGAAAAACTATACAAAATGTTTTCAAAAAATTCAGCCATCTTAACAACACAAAATCTACTAACCTTCTACCGCCTTTTATTTTTTTTCTATTCAAGATCATGCCATAAGTCAACTATAGATGCATCATATCTTATCTAAGATGTGTCATATCTTATCTGATTACTTCACTTCAGGATTTTCTTGGCCTACTTCGACCTCTCATAATATTTACTATATTCAACCTCTCACACCATTTTTACTTTGTGCATCTTTTCTTCCCATGTCCAAAGTTATGTAAATTTATTTGGTACTTTGATATGTGATTAGATCGTTACATTACCCGAGTAATCCAATACGCAGTTTTTGGGAAAACCCCTCATCTTAGTTTAAGAAAGATATTTCCCGAAACCAAAGAAAAATGCTTCAAACGTTAAACAAAATAATTCATTTCTAATTAGGGGTTGTTTTACAAAATAATAGTAAACATAAAAATAAGAATTCATTAAAAATTATATAAACTTAATGGTGGCTCAAAATTCAACTATGTTAGCAACACACAATCTACTAATCTTCTTCTACCTTTCATAACTTTCTATCTATTATTATGTCATTGATCTTCTTGTACCTCTCAAAAAAGTATTGAATTAATGAATATAAAAGATTACATTCGTATAATACTTTTTAATTTTAAAATATTAAATGAATCTAATCGTCTAATTTAGCTTAAAAAATTAGTCAAATTGATTCTACAAAAAATATGACAACAAAAAAGAAACGGAGAAAGTATATATTAAATCCACAATTTCGAATCTCTAAAGAACTAAAATTTATGAAAATTAAAGGTACTAATTAATTCCCATAAACAACAATCCCAACACCCAAAATAAATAAAGCTACAAATGTTGATGAAATCGTGAAGGTGTTATTCAAGTGCAAAACAGCTTCTGGAGTTTCGGACAAAAGAATCCCAAAACAGCTTGATTTTTTTCTCTTACGAAAAGTGGTGGACGCAATTTTTCTGTCCAGGAGGTTCGAAAAAAGTAGGCATACTAAAAGCGTTGGTAAATTAGTGGATCGGATTAGATATAAATGAATCGGATATTATATGAGTGAGCTTACTCTAAATAATTTTTTATCTATATTAAATATTTTTATTTAGAAATTTATTAAATATATAATAATATTTACTTTGAAAATAATTTATAATTTAAAAAGAAAAAAAGAAAAAGAAGGGCCTGAAATTAAAAAAACAAGCAAAATCCTATTTAATGAGGAGCAATCTTGGACATGGTGGAGAACTTTGAACATCCTTAACCACGCACTGCACACTAGTGTTATGCAAAATAGGTTTCTATATATATATATATATATATATATATATATATACACGTCACCTGCAAATTTAACTCCATATATACAATGTCATTTTTTGAGTGAGGAAATTCGATTGAATCCCTGGATCCCATGTCCGCCCTTGCTTAGGACCTATATTAACCAAATTTAATGTTAGATTAGTAAACATAAATGGCAACAAAATAATAATATTAAAATATATAATATTAAAATAGGATACCTTGATAGCATCTTCCGATCATCACTGTCATATACCGGAAATACATCAGTATTTCAAAACAGTTACATTTCTTTATTCAATAGCTTATTTTTCTCTGTCCCTAATGAACTGTATGTCTATGTTTGCACTTTGCAGAAGAAGCGGTCATCTGGTACTACTGCAAAGTTTGATCAAATAATATAACTTAAATATATAATTATAGAAAAGTATTATATATATGTGTGCATGTTTAAAATTTTAATTAATTTAGAAATGTTAATTATTATGATCTTTTACCTAAAAATAAAGACTTTAATTAATTTTAAATTGTTAAATATTAGACAATAATTAAATTATAATTATCTAAATAAAAAGTGAAAAGACGATTTTATCTTTCGTGGGGACTTGTAATGAAGGACAAACTATTCAAAATACATTTATAAGAACCTTCACGCTTTAGTCTATTAGAAATAGAGATTAGAGATATTCAACATATCAAACAAAAACAATTTCTACAAATACTTTGACATTTCTTATGGGTAAATTTGTGTTGCACATTCATCCTAAATAGGTCCAACTTTTAAATATGTTGAAATAGGATTACCTAATATATAGTGTTAAAAAATGTTTTTGGATATTGAAATTAACTTTATAAATGATAGCAATATGGGAACTGAGGATGGGAAGAAGAAATTGCACTTGCTCAGTTGGGATACTATCACCAAGCCTAAAACCAAAGGGGGGCTTGGTCTTCACAAATTTGACATTAAAAATAGGGCACTCCATACAAGCTTGGCTTGGAGGTTAGTCAAGAATCCTACTTCCCTATGGGGGGAAATTCTCACCTCTAAATATCAGAGACCCCCCAGGGGTCACTCGGCTAATAGAGTGGTGTCTTTCACCTGGAGAAACATTCAACAGGGATGGAACCAATGCACCAAAAGTCTTGGATGGCATGTGAATAAAGGTGATAAGGCCAAGCTTTTCTTGGATAGATGGATCCCTCATAACCACCCTTAAGAGAACTCATAGAAGGCCCTCTTCCTCATAATGGGGATAACATCACTGTTAGCACCTTGCTAACTGATGGAGGCTGGAATCTTTCCAGTATACCTTTCGAACTCCCTCCGGCTATCCTCCAACACATGGAGGACACTCTAGCTCACTCTAACCCCACCAAAGAGGACATTATGTACTGGAATACAACCCCTAATGGAAGATTCACTACTAATAGTGTCTACACCTCCATTGCTGAAAAAGGGAATGCCCAGCCTCCCTTTGATTTCCCTTGGATCTGGAAGCTGCCAGCTCCCAATAAGATCAAGACTTTCATTTGGCTATTTGCCCATGGCAGGCTACAGACCAAATACTACTTGCACAGACTTGGCATAACCAATAACTCCCCATGCTCTTTGTGTAGACATCCATGTGAGGATATTGACCATATCTTCTTGACTTGCACCAATGCCTCCATTGCCTGGAGAAACATAATCAATCATAGACAAATGCATCACATCTCCATAGGAAACTACTCTACTATCAACTAGGCCCTTAAGTCCTGGAAACACTTACATAATGTCTAGTACAATGTGCATATTACTTAGGACCATCTGCTACCCCAACTCTTATGGACCATTTGGCTCACTAGAAATGACAACCTCTTTAACAATAAAATGAATCCTGTTGACTGGAAACATGTTATTAGTATGTCTCCAAAATTCTACATGATTGCTCTTCAAAAAGAAACGACCACTAGGGCAACAAAAACCATTTATCTTAAATGGGAGCCCCCCTCCCCCCCGGGGGGTTTATTCATGCTTAATACTGATAGGGCTAACCCATCCAATCTGGACAAGGGATGGTTAGGAGGTGTTATTAGAGACCACAAGGGGGAGTGGGTTGTTGGATACATGGAATGCACCCCTCCTTCGACCCCCCTGCATGCTGAGTTCAAGGCACTGCTGAGAGGCCTGATGATTGCTAGTATAATGTGTATCAACCCTCTCATCATTTGTACTGACTCAAAGGATCTTCTCAACGCTATTACCCGTGGCCACGAACTTTATGCTAACTTGATTTTTGTGTGCAGGTCCCTCCTACAGGTGCTCAAGGCAAAAAGAATCAACCATACCTTCAGGGAACAAAATAGAATCGCGGATAGCTTGGCTAAGGAAGGCAGCAAACTCATGCAACTTGGCGCGCCAATTATTTTGTCAAGCCCACCGACTTTTGCAGTACCTTTCGTAGAAGCGGACAAGGAAGGAAAAGTTTTTGCTAGGCTAATTAATCCTTCTATTTTGGACCTACATGGTAGGGATATGGCTCATGCTAACTCATCTAAACCCCCACCCCCTAATACTTCGAGTGGAGCAGTAGCTCTACCCACTGATACTCATGTTTACCTTGACTAAGCTGTTAATGAATTACCCCCCTTTTAAGCAAAAAAAAATGATTAATGTATTTTCTAAATTGGTGTTGGATTTGAAACTGTGCATAATTAGCTTCATCAATCTAATTTATATTTGTATTCATTAATATTGTACATCTAAAATAGTATTTTTAAACACAAGAAATTTCTTGTTCTCATATTATAAATAAGTTTGACGTTCTATTGTATGTCCTCCAATTATTTTCATTTTGATTTGTTGAACTTGAGTCGAGGGCTTTCGAATGAAACCTTTTTATTTCAATGAGTTAGGGTTAGATCAGCGTATACTCTATCATTTTCAAAAATCACTTGTGAAATTTCACTGTGTATGCTGTTGTATTATAAATAAGTTGCATGTCTCGCTCATTAGTGATGTACTCAATTGTAAAATTATGAAGAGATTTGGCTCATTCTTGAACTATTATCCTCTAGTTTCTCTTATTTCAACATATAGTTTTCTTAATTTAATTTATCATTTTATACTGTTATATCTCAATGCTTTGTTTTATATTTGTATTAATTTAGGTCTCAAAGTAACAATATTTTTGAAAACAATCAGGAGGCTTCGGAATATATTGTTAACCATGACTTTGGACAATCTAATTACATCTTTTAGATTTAATAAATTTATTAACTGCTATTTCAAAAAATAAATGAATTCATTATTATTGATATTTACTAGCCTTAGATTTTTATTTTTTTTTAACTGTGGGAGAAGAAACTCAAGAAAAGCCGTCTTGATTATTTTGATATTTTGTTTCAGAATTAGTGATTTTGGAATTGATACCAACATAAAAGGTGACAAAAAGACTTTCACAATTTTAGCACAGTTAATTCAAAATTGTCAATTTAGAAAATAAAAGTTCAATCGAAGAGGAATACAATAACATTATAATTTATCTAAATATCTTTTATTTCACTAATTAAAATCGCTCTATTTGGCTTGGAGGAGATTTAATATACCTTAGAATCGACATTGATTCGTATCATGTTTGATTGAATTTGTCACAATTCATTATTTTTACATAAAAAACAGAATTAAATTATGGGAAATTAATTAAAATGACACTTATACTATATCCAAATTTGTAGTAACATACATATTTTATGAGGGTTCTATGATTTCCTCCAAGTTAGATTTTAAAGCATCTATTTGATATAATTTATCGGATGACCTGTATAAAAAATTAAAATTTTGTTATTTTTTTTGTACACACACTTATCAAAAGGTTAAAAGAAAAAGGGGTTCAACTGATATTACTGATCATTTACACTCTTAAACAAAAGAAAAAAATAAAAATCCTCTCTTTCACACTTCACATTTTTCACGATGAAATCGTTGAATCTCTTTGAATTTGACCTCGTCAATCTCTATATTCTTCTATAATCAAATTTTGGCTTGTGTCATATCCGATAAATGATAAAAAAAAAAATATTCAATGAGTACTAACTTCCTTATAAAGTATGATTGTGTTGCTGCAAATCAAATAATGATTTATGTATCTTTTGAATCAATTTCCCTTAAGTTATACAATGTTTTGGTTGTTAAATTTTATTTTCAGAATAAATAACGTTTTCATAAATTATGCAAGAACCTATGAAAAATTTCATGCACGATAGAATATAAAGTAAAAATAAGGATATTAGCAACATACAGATTAACAATTCTAAAATAACAAACCTATCATAGAAAATAGAATTTTTATATTTTATTTATAGGACAAACACATATTTTAAATGTACATTATATTATTTTATAATATATTAAACATTCACCAAGAAATATTCTTGCAAAATAAATTCATATATTACTAACACCTATTAATGTATCGTGATTTTCTTTTTAATCCATACTAAAAAGAATGTCATTTTTTCATATTTGGTAACTATTTAATGACATTATTTTTATTTTATTCTTAGTTGGTCTCACTTATTAAGAAAAGACAACAGAAAAGTAAATATTAAAATAACTTTAATAGAGCAATTTTAAAAACTTTACAAAATCATCACTTATTTTTTAAATTTCGTGCCTAGTTAAATGTTGACACATAAAATGAGATGCAGATAGTATAATTTTTGCACTACTAATTCAACGTCCATCTTGTCTCTAAATACAATGACTGTATTATCAAATGTTTAGTCAATAAATAGATCTAACCATTGTCATAAAAGAAAAAATCAAACTAAATATTGTATACTTCATGTTTTTTTTTTCTTTTTCTTTTTTAGCATTGAACAGACAAATGAACATCATCAGATGATATTTATTCTGCCTCAAGATATTTATTGTTCTCTCTCATATAAATGAACATGACAATATACAAAACATTTATGAATAATTAATGTATGTTTTTTTTATTTAATTTAATTTTCTATTTATATTTTTTAAATACTATTTTTTTTTTGCCAGACGTATGTTTAGTCCTGCGTCTTTCATGTTTATAATTTTTTACATAACATCTTTTTCTTGGTTTCTTATATTTATATTTTGATTTTTTGTATTTCTTATATTTCTTATGTCTTTTTCTTTTCTTATAATATCTTTCTTCACTTCCAAATTGAGGTGTTATTTTATCTTCGCAACATGCTAAATTTCTTATTAATGTTTTTTCCATTTTTATTTCTTCTCTATATTTTTCACATAGATTTGTATATCATTGTTGTAAAAATTTTATTCTTGCTCCTAGGGTATCTACTGTTTTTGCTTTATCCCAACTCTTTATTATTTTTGAACTAAATGGTTCACGTAATTTACTAAAGTATAATCTTCTTATTTCTTTACTTTCTTATATAATTATATGTTCCTTTATAATAATAGTCTTTAAATCTTTCTTTTAATTGTTCTCTTCCCTTTTCAAGCTGATTTCTATAATTAATTTCTTCATATAGCCAACTTTGTTTTTCTCTAACTCATTGAATATATTCTAGCATTTTAATCTGTATAATATCCATCTGAATAATAACTCTCTGAATTATTTCTACCATAGAAATCTATATTTTCTAGTTCATCTTCTATCCAATTAGTACTTAGTAAGTCATCTTCATAATCAAATATTTTTTCCCATATTATTTTCTTTATGTCTTCTAATTCTAAGTCTTTTTTTATATATAAAACTAGTATCTTAGTTTCATCAGATATATATCTTATCATATTATCCATATTATGCTTAGGTATCTACGAATAACTTGGATAACTTGGAATTAGATTCTAGTAATTATTTGCTTTATTATAGTATTTATTAATTGTTTGTTTTAATCTTAATAATTCTTCTATATTTTCATTAAGGAATTCTATATATTTTATTTCTTTAGTTCTCATATATTCTTCTAAATTTGTTTTCATTAGTTTTTCTATTAATTGTATATTTTCATATCCATTTTTCAATTTTCGTAATTTATCATGGTTGATGTGTAGCTTTAGTATGTAAGTATTTGTAAGAGTAAGTAGGTAGGTGAGGTATGTAATTTATTCTAGTCATAAAATATTTATCAAATATTTTTTCCAATATAATTTTTCTTATATCTACAATTTCTATATCCTTAAGTACATACAAAACAAGTATTTTAAATTTATCTATCATTTTGTTAGATAAATAAGTATTCATTTTTCATATGATGCTTTTTTTCAAAATATTCCCTTCAATCATACAAATAACAAAATATGATCATTTTAGATTACTATATACTAGATTATTCTTAAATAACATGTTCTTCGGTCACTATTAGTATGGTAATCTGGATACTTTTTCCTTAAAAAACGCCTCTACTCTGGCTACTCCCCTATTACGGCTTTCTTGCCTCACCGGTTTCACCTTTAGGATGGCATAGTTCTTAGAAATTTTTCTCTTTTTTCCTCTTTGCTATTAAACTTCTTAACATGTTATTTTTTTGAATAATTCTACTATAAAGTAACTAACATGAACTTATTTTATCATAATATGATTGTCAGGAATTTATGAATTTAGCTATTCATAATCGTAAATAAATATACTTGTTCTAGTAGGTTTGATAATTCTGGGCTTTGTCTATCCATATCTTTTCCTTGGAAATATATCTATTTTTTATTAAATATTCAAAAAAAATTTATTTACAAAAGAGGAGGCTTGCTTTCAACACATGAAAGTCTTATCTCTAACTGAGCAAAATGCTCTCTATTTATAATCCTAAGAAAGTGCGTAAACTATTAACACACTTTACTCGTTTCCGAATTTACATCTCCTATTTTTGTCAGAAAGATAAGAATTAATAATGCTATACATGAAAAGTCAAAAAGCCTATACCTAAAAAAGTTAAAACTATTAATGGCTATTACTAAAAAGTTTTCCTAACTATACAATTTACGTAACAAGATTTAAAAGGCTATACAATAATTCACATGTCGCTTTCTAGCTTTTATTATATTTGTCTTTTATCTCTTCCATTAATGCTCCGTTGTTATCTTCTTTTCATCTTTTCCTTGTCGTATCTGCTGCTTTTTTATCTTCTTGCTATTATAGCATCACATCTGGAATAAAGTTGTGTCTGCCACTACATCTGCTACATATGTAGTCATCTTATCTTTGGCCAACCTATTTACAGAATTGATCCATAGCTTCTTCTGAAATAATTCATTTTGTAATAGATCTTGTGACTGGTAACTCTTCTGGTTTTAGGATAGTTATGACCTATTTTCTTATCTCTTCTCTGTCATTTTCTCTAATATTTTTACAAGTAGAGTAAACGAATAATTGATTTCTATTATAGTAAATCCAAACTGGGTTTTGATTTATATAATTATTTGCTAACTCAGTCAATATACTACTAAGTCCAATAACTCTCTTGTTTTGGTAGAAATCCGGTATTTGATTTTTGGTTATCTCTTCTTGTTCGCATATTTCTTCAGGGATAATATAGTCTCATGTCATTCCTATCTTGACAATAGTAATTGTCTATTTTATTTCATCAAACAATATTTCATCAAACAATATTTCTGCTGGTGCTGAGTAGAAACGGATATAGAATAACTGTCCCTTTGTAATCCTTTTATAATCCATAAATTTTTTGTAAATATCTGAAATTCTTGTTAACTCTTCTCTGGTAATTGTGTAAACTGTAGATAATAGTCCATAATAGTAACATGAAGAAATTAAGTTTTCACTGGTGCCAGGCAAAGAGATAAGTTTGTTATAGTTCTGACATTTTTGTGCAATATATCCTTGGTTTTGTTTTGCTAATTCTTCACTCTAGATAGGTTTTGTATTTAACAATTTTTGTAAGGTATAAATATTATCAATATATGTACGAGTGATATGGTTATAAGTCTGCTTTTATTGATTGAGTGATTCAGAATATGTGTATATCTGGGGAGGTATAGATGACTTTAGTTTTTGTATATTTGGTGTATATGGTTTTGAGAATATCTGGTTGAGGTTATAATTCTTTTTCTTTGGTAGTTCAGGTTTATTTTGAGTGACTATATTCCTTCCCTTGGATACATCACTTGCACCTACAGCTGGAACTGTAATTTCGCTAGTAATTTGAGTTTTTATGTGTTTCTCATCGTCACCTTCTAGGTCTAGTTTTTTAATATGCTCAACCTGCACTTTTACATTTGTAACTTTAGTAGTTAATGTGATAACTCATTCTTGTAATAACTTCATTTGTTCAAACACTTGTAATATTAAGTCTGTTTGGGTATCTTTGACATCAGCTTCTTCCATTGGTAAATCAGTTTGAGTAGTTTTGTCTTGATAGGTAATCTGCCATAACATTCTTGTCAGTCTTGATTACTTCAATCGTAAATGTAAAATTTAATATATTCAATACTAATCTCTGAATTTCCTTCATCGTAACTGAGTTTTATAATTTTCTTGTTAACCACCATCGAACCTGGGTATTATTTTTTCTCACAATAAATTTGTTATATACAATATATGGTTCAAATGTTAATAAACATTTATATAATGAACATAATTCTTTTCTATTTATTTCTCATTTTATTTCTGTTTCATTAAATGTTCCTGAATAATATCTACAATGATGTTCTATTTTTT
>NC_061115.1:195521128-195612628 GCF_002878395.1 Capsicum annuum
AGTTGACTAACAAGTCGTATTTTGTTATCTTTCTGAAATTCTTTTATTTTTGGATGATGATTACTCTGTTGATATTTGAGGGTTATTTATGGAAACCCTGTTGATTTGTGTTGAACTGAATGAAAATGGATCAAAGGGTTAGCTTGGGGCTACTTATAACCTCAAGCACCATGTGACGCTCCGGGACCCATTTTCTGGGGCGTTACAACATGATTTAGTTTGGGTCATTCTAGATGGAATGAACAAATCAGCTCATTTCTTTCTAGTTCATACCTCTTATTCAGTCAAGGATTACGCAAAACTCTACATCAGAGAGTTGGTCAGATTACACGGTGTTCTATTGTCTGTCATCTCAGACAGAGGTACCCAGTTCACCTCTTATTTCTGGAAAGCATTCCAAAAGGGTCTTAGTACCAAAGTTCATCTCAGTACAACCTTCCATCCTCAGATAGATGGTCAAGCAAAAAGGAACATTCATACTTTAAAAGATAAGCTAAGGGCATGTGTATTGATTTCAAGGGGAGTTGGAATGACTACTTTCCTTTGATTGAATTTACATACAACAATAGCTATCAATCCAGTATTTGGATGGCTCCATTCGAAGCTCTCTATGGTAAGAGATTTAGATCTCCAGTCAGTTGGTTTGAAGTTAGTGAGGCCTTGTTTATAGGGCTTGAGTTAGTATTAGATGCCTTAGAAAAAGTTTAGTTGATCAGAGAAGACTCCGGGATGCTTAGAGCTGACAGAAGGCATATGCAGATGTGCGTAGAAAGGACCTCGAGTTTGAGGTTGGTGACTATATCTATCTAAAGATATCTTTTATGAAGGAAGTGAAGAGGTTCGGCAAGAAGGGAAATCTTAGTCCCCGATATGTCGGTCCGTTCAAAATTCTCAGTCATTTTGGCAAGGTAGCTTATTGCTTTTCGATCTAGGCTCAGTTTATCCAGTTTTTCATGGCTCTTTGCTCAAGAAGTGCACAGGTGACCCAACAGTTGTAGTCCCTATTCAGAGCATCGATGTTCAGAACAGCCTTTCTTATGAAAAGTTTCCAGTCGAAATCCTAGACTATCAAACTCGTAGACTGAGGAATAAAAAAGTCCCTCTAGCCAAAATTCTTTGGTGAAACCAGTCCGTTGAGGGAGCTACTTGGGAAGAAAAAGCATACATACGTGCCAAGTATACTCACCTCTTCTCCACTGACTCAGATCAAGCTCAAGGTAACAGTTCTCCTTAAGCTTTTCAGTTTTTATGTTCAAATTTCAGTTACAACTTGATATTAGTCTTATGTTCAGGATTCCATTTTTAAATTTGGTACTAATACCATTGCATATTCAATTATATGTTCATGCATCAGATTAGTCATGTGTTCATGCATCAGACAGGCATTCTCCTTGTGAGAAGACTCAGTTATTAGAAATCTCAGTCATGTAATCAGTTCTGCCATGTATTCAAACATCAAATATGTTTGATCAGCTTATCAGTACTCTCAGTCATGCATTCATGTATCAGCTCAATCATGAAATCATGCATCAGATATGCATGCTCAGTATAGATCTCAGAAATATCAGTCATGTTTTAGTTTTTATGTTCAGTTTGTACTTGGGCTTATCATTTCTCCCCTCCCAGTCAGTCTCATTCGAGGACTAAAGTTCCCAAGAGGGAGATATTGTAATACCCCGAAGTTTCCTAACTAATTTTATTTCAAGAATATCTAGTATTTTCTTCTAAATTGAATGATGTTTATTCCATGAGAAATTTTTAAGATTCTTACATTTTGTCATGTGGGAAATTCAATAAGCTTTCCATCAATATAAGATTCGCCCAAATTCGATAATCGGGTAAGAAGTTATGACTATTTTAAGTTCCTGCCGTAAAATAGTGCCAAATTGGTCAGTGGCTCACCGCGCCACAAGCTAAAATAGCAATTGCCCTTTTCCCAGTGTCTCAGCGCGATTTCTCTGCGTCACGCCAAACTTCCAGGTTGCAAATAAAGTGGCAATGCAATGGCTCCGTGTCGCGCCATCCCTAAATTTCCCAATTGTCAAATTCTAGTGACACGTTGCGATAGCGCCGCATCGCACCAGAGGATCCAGGTCGAGAAATTTTCACCAATTTTAAAAGGCGCTTCCAGGTTTAAAAGGGTCAATTTTTCACCCCTATTTAAACCCAATGAAACGTGATTTAGCCATTCTTCACCCAAAATATACTAGTTTCTCTCAATTTTCTCTCAAGAACATGCTAGGGTTTCAATTGGGGATTCAATCTCAAGAAAGCACGGTATTGACACCCTTACAATTAGGGTTACAGATTGAACCCTAACTTAGCCATCATGGCATATTAGGGGCATATCGGTTAGATAACTACTTCCCAAAGCTTTAGTTACAGAAATACCGTCAACTCATAACAGTACGAAACTCTGCTAGTTCCATTAGATTTAGGACTGTCAGATACAGTCACTCATGTTATCAGTTATCATCCATCAGAACTCAGTTATCAGTTATGTTAGTTATCAATAAATTCATGTTATCACGATCTCAGATATAGTTACTATGTATTCATGCATGTATTGTCATGTTCATATTAGTCAGTTAGCTAGTATTGTTCATGCATATGAACCCTATGTGTTCTGCCTACCTCACATTTATACTAGTACATTTAAAGTACTGATGTATTTGCTCTATGGTGTTTTATACCATAGGTTCAGAAGCACGAGCTCCAGAGCATCAGTAGTATCCCAGTCCCAGCATCAGAGTTAGTAGTGAGTCCTCATCCTTCGAGATCATGACCATTTTTTATTATCTCATTAATTAATTTTGTTAGTAGTTGGAGGTAGTTGGGGATATGTCACTTCAACTCATTATTCAGAAAAGTTCAGTCAGTTAGAGGTTGTTCAGACTATCATGTTAGACAGTTTTCTTTTGGGTATTTCATACCCCATCCATATGTTTTGATTTATTAGATATGTTACAGTTTTGAACCTTATGGCCTTTCAGTTTATGTTTCCATATTTATACAGTATATCATCCAGTATACATGTATAAATATCAGTTATGGGTTGGCTTGTGATCCTTCGGGGTCATGAGAACCATGTAGCATTCCAGGTACCAGATTTAGGGCGTTACATTAAGAATGATAGTGATTACCAGGATGTCAAGAGATAACATTCTACAAGATTTCTTTGTTACTCATATCTCTTTCTAATGGCACAAAGTTAACTATTACAACATAGATGAAAACAATGCTAGTTAGTTAGGAAAGCTGATTTGTATATATCGACAGATAGATAGTAGTTCAGATGATGAAAACATATATTGAGAAATTGAGAAGAATAAGATAGGCTGCATGTTCTATAACAACAACATGGCCTCGTGAACTATGCAGACACAATAAGCACAAAGAAAAACTTCAACAACAATATGTCTTTAGGCGTTGCTTGTATGTCTCCGACTACCCAATCTAGCCACTATATCTTCAACAAATTTCTTTACAAATCTATATTCATTCCTCAACAATGAATACATGGAAGAATGTCTCAAAATTATGTTTAGTGGCATTGTAAAATCATCATTTATACAATATAGCGGTTTGAAAATAGTTCTGTAATATTACTAGAACTCGTACTTCTAATGAACTTTTGATTTTCTGCAAGCTGTTAAGATAGTAGTTATGTTATAAAAGCATCAGGTAGAGTAGTCATGCTGTAAGAGAAGGACATGTTTCAACTGGAGGGTGTAGTGGCCCTTGTGATGCAAATTAGAAACGAACCAAGAATTTAGAAAGTAATTAAACAATTATCACGATGATACTGGTTTCATGAATCATGCTACTTACACATCGGCAGTAAGACCCACACAGACAACATCCTTTATTTTCAACTAGAATCTGCATTCTTTGAAGTTCTTTTAAGTTCAGACGGCACTACGACTAACATTTTGTCCAAAATATTTGCAAAATTTCAGAATCCTACATGTTAGTATCTGTGTTTCTCATAAAGTGGAACTTTTGAGAAATAAGATGAATTGGTCAAACTCAATTGGTCAATTATTGCTACTGATTTAGGGATCGCATATAACACACAAGCACATAATCATAGTAAAACATGAGACAATTTGCTAAAAAACTGGGATCATAGTTGAAAGCACATTACAATTCCTAAAACAAATCCAAATTCTCACGTACTTCAAAATAGAAAAACTATTCATCTATATTGATAAACATATAATAACTTGAATAGTGGTAACCACAATTGAGGTGGTGTAACAGTTGAAAAGTTCGAGAAACAACCACGCTCACTACATTTCAAATACTAGCAAATGTAAAACGATAAATTACGGTTATGCAAAGCCAACTACACCTCAGTCCCAAACAATAACTTGCATAATAAGACATGCAAAATCTGGGAAAAGGAAAAAATGTCTCACCTATTGTCAAGCAAATTCTTAACAGCAACATATTTTCATATTCTCCCTCACCAATAACATTTTCATGACCAAAAAAATCCGTAGAAATTTCAAGCTCCCTTAAAGTATATCAATTACAGTAAGCATACCACAAATCAGCAGCAATTACGAAATCAGTAGAAATTACAAAATTCATAGCATTTACAACAACATACCACAAAATCCAAATGACTTAAAAAAACACAAAATCCACATATCAAACAACACGAAATCCATAAATTAGACCACAAAATTCTATAAATTATCCTAAGATTTGACCAAAAAAGCACATGCAAACCATTTCAGAAAATAAAATGCACTAAAATTGGAGAAGAACAAATAAGAAGAAGACCCACTAAATTTCCATTTCTTTCTATGATGAAAATATCAAAAAAGAAGAAAAGAACATTTACACATAAGAGCAAATGGACAATACCTCATGGAATAAAACCACAGTAGCACAAATCCTTCTACTAAAGCGACAAATATAGCGACTAAGAGAAATTATCTCTGAACTAGCAATATGAGAGAAATTATCCAGCTATGGAGAGAGTAAATGAGCAAAATGGGGAAATTATCACTGTTTCATGACTGAACTGAGAGAGCAAATTGAGGAAAATGAGCAAATTCTTAAGAAAACTATGAGAGAATATAATTTTTGACCAAATTCGTAAGCAAATTTAGCAGCAAATTGATGAAAATTAAAGAAAATTGGGGACAATTTTTGAGGTATTTGGCGGTAAAGCTAAGGAGTGAAATGGGATTCTAACCCTAATGCTTCCAAATAGAAGACAATATATCTTTTGATTTTTTTAATTAATATTTTTTTAAAAGAGTGGGTAAAATATATGGTGGAGGGAAATTTCTTGGGTAATGTTAATTTTTTAGCAAAATTTACCATCACTATACATTATCTATGGCGACGGTTAGATAAACCGTTGCTATATATGATTCTATTATAACGGTTATATAAAAACACGACGGTTATTTATTTTAATTGTCTTACTAAGGTATACATCTTTAGGCAACTATTATAACCATTCCCATAGTGTGATTTATAGCTATGGTTGTTCTAATTTCGCCAAGAGTATTGCTATAACTGCATTTTCTAGTAGTGAGCTCGAATATGCTCCATTAAAAAAGACCCAACCTGCACAACTTCAAAGCAAACATAACCTTCATAATTTCAAATCATGGGTAAGATAATATGATGAAAAACATACATAATTAACTCAACTTCTTGCATCAAAACAACACCCAATCTAATACCTGAAGCATCACTAAACACAGTGAAACCCACACCCTCCTTGGACAAAGTTAATATATGAGTTGAAGTCAACAAATACTCGAGATTTTTAAAGATCATCTCACAAGCATCGGACCACTAAAAAGAAATCTTCTTCCGAGTTAGCTTAGTCTACGGAGCTACAATAGATGAAAATCCTTCATCAAAATGCCGATAATAACCTACCAAGAAAATAAAACTCTGAATCTCGGTAGGCAAAGTAGGTCTAGTCCAATAACGAACTGCTACAACCTTGACTAGATCAACCATGATACCTTTCTTAGTTACCATATGACCCAAGAAAGAAATAGACTCCAACAAAAACTCACACTTGGAGAACTTAGCATACAACTTCTCATCCCTCAATTTCTAAAGCAAAATCCGCAATTTCTTCTCATGCTCATCATCACTTTTGGAATAAACCAAGATATCATATATAAATATAATAAAAAAGGAGCCAAGATATGATTAAAACACCCGGTTCATCAATTCCATGAATGTGGAGGGTGTATTGGTCAACCCAAAGGACATGACAAAGAACTCATAATGACCATATGAAATACTCTGAAAATCCAAGTCACTATTAGAAATTTGCTTCAAGATCATGAGGAATAAATTACAGTGCTTTAGAGGTTTTATGTGAGAGTTGAATGTATATTGAGGCCTCAAATAACTCCCAGCTACTAGAAAAATTAAAATGTTCCCTATCGGTTGAGTTTTTAAGAAGAATGTTGATTTAGTCAACTTCAAATGATCATATATTTTTCTCTACTAAAACTTTTCCATATCAAGACCCACAAAATTGTAGGAAATTGAATAAGCTTTCCAATGATACCAATTTCGCCTAAATCTGATACTAGGGTAATAAGTTATGACACTTTTAGTGAAAAATAGTGGCCCAACACGATATGGTCGTGTTGCGGTGATGATCAAAATCACGTTCTTCCTTATTCCAGTGGACTACCATGATAACTCCACATAGCTCCAGTAGGAAATTTTGCATTAGTAGGGCACCAAGATGACACCGTATCATACCAAAGTTCAAATTCGGAATTATCCATTTCCAGTGGCGCAACGCAATAGCACCGCATTGCACTGTTGGAAAAAATGGGGATTGTCCATTTTTAGTTGCCCAATGTGATAAGAACCACGTCATGCTGGAACCAAAAATCAGGATATTTTAGTTTGCGATTTAAATTCCAGGGACCGTTTGGTCTTTTCCCTTGGCCCCAAATCTGTCCAAACACGGAATTAAAACCCTAAAAGGGAATTAGGTGCCTCATTAATCATAATTTCTCTCCATGAAATTAATATTCTCTCAAGAACAAGCCCTATCCTTTAAAATTCAAGATCAAATCTCAAAAAAAACCCCAAGAACTTTCACGAATTCATCAACCCAGGAATGTTAAATGTTCATCCATGGGTCTCTTTCACCTACAGAGTCCACGTATCAAATTTTAAATTCAAAGTTGTGATTCTTACAAGTAATTGTGAATTTTAATTGTGATTTTAACCATGAATTTCCATGAATTGAAACTCTATACCATGTTTACATGAAATTATTGTTATTATCAAACCCCATATGTACGAATAATGTTATTTATTGATTTAAACCAAAATTAGTGATGTTAATATTGAGATCATGTTATTACTACAAGCTTTAAACTATTTTCCATGCTTAGCCTACACTATACATATCAAGTGTTTGATGAAATGCCTACAAGAATGAATTTTGAATAAATGCTTTCATATAATGTCCCTAAAGTTTTAGTACTATTTTGCTAGCATTACTATCTAGTCCTGGTGGTTATGAATACCCGAAAACATAGATGTTTACTTAGCCTCAGTATCTTCAGATTAGTTTCAGGCATGTTATGAGAAATATTAGTTCATTTAGTCATCATGATCAGTTAAACTTAGTGGAGTTTAGTATTCTTAGCCAGTTCAGTTGGGAGTAGGATTTAGCATCGAGCGAGTGCAAGGATGTGGACTTCCCCATTAGTTAGGTAGAGTTGTTAGTAGTAGGCCCTATATGATAGAACTATGTAGCAAGCATAGGATTGAAGGAGTCACTATCAGTTCAGGCTTGGCTACCTCCCAGGGGTCACTCGTCAGTTTAGGCTTGACACCCTTAGACCTTTGGGATATTACATCAGTGGATCCACACAACCAGTGTTAGTACCCGTGGAATGGTAATAACACCCTTCCAACTGGGCTTACAGGTCGGACCCCAATTTTCTCATTGGGGCATGTGTAATACCCCAAATATTTATAGCTCAGTCCATTATTTAGTACGTACTTGTAGCACGTAGAATCTAAAAGTTAAAGTTAAGAGTTGAGGAACTTAGTTATTTTGACACCCTTCAAACTTCAAAGATTTCTAAATTGACCCTCCGGGCTTTGAGACAATGGTTTTTGAGTTAAATTATATTTAGAAATAAAAATAGCATGTCTCGGGTAAGTTTTGGGGTTTTTGAAAAGGATTGGACCACCTTCAAAATTGGCAAAATAGTAGCTCACTACGATTAGGCCACATCGTGGTAAGTATCGTGATGAGGAGGCCACCGCATCGTGGTGAAGCTAAATTGGCATTTATCAATTTACAGAGGGTCATCATAATTACACTATGTCACGGTGAATCGAAAAACAATAATTGTCGCATTCCAATGAGTCACCGCAATTCCACCTTGTCGCGGTGGGTATCACGATGACCCTCTTACCATGTCACGGTGAGGCCTTAATTGGTGTTTCTGTTGTAGGATTTTAAATCCTAAGGGCAATTTTGTCGTTCACCAAGCCCCCAAAATTGTGTAAACAGAAGATTTAGTATAATATTGAGCAAAATATGCTATTTGTTCATCAAATTCCTCTCAATTAAAACCCTAGGATTCAACCTTCAACTTCCAAAATCCTCAAGATTTCACCATTCTTTTTCCAAATTATTTCAAGATTCAAGGTTCCAAATTCAAAAACTTCAAGAATCAGCCTTCAAGGGCACAAATAGGATCTCAATTCCAAGCTTGTTCATTTAGTTCGTCAATTAAGGTATGTTGGGTTTTTCAACAAGGATAATCCTTTCATCCTTGTGCCCAAAACTTATTTTTAATTACAAATTTACTGAATTTTATGTGATTTTCCATGAAATTGAAGTTAGGCTTTATACCAAATATTGCTATTTATAAGATTATGAGATTTCAAAGGATTTAGAAGTTCAATTGCATGTCTATGTTCATATTTTCATGCATATTGCAGAAATTTCCAGATTTTAAGTTGATTTATAAATGTTTACATTACCAAGTATGAATATTATGATGTTTTAACGTGAGTTTGATGCATGGGTCACTAAGGCCAAATTAAAGATTTCTATTACAAGATTGTTTGTACGATGAGCACCCTATGACAAGATTATTCTCAAATTTTTGATAAAGAATTGACCTTTTCATCCTAAGATAAGATAAAGAATCCACATTGTTCATATGACTTGAGATTTAAAGAAAGAAAAGTATAATTGGTTTTCTTGTAAACGCTTGTGCTATTTTTGAAGTGGATTTCTTAAGATCCTGAGCATAAGAATGGGAATAGTATTTAGCACCAAGATGGGTATGTTACTAAGGTTTCATGTCCCAGAACTACGTGCCACCATAGGATTAAGATTATTTCCACTTCTCGTGGATGACTAAGATTGTGATAACTTAAGATAAGAATTTCTATTCTGATGGCACGGGTAGAATAACTCTCCCCAATATGGGTAAAATATTGGACTCCATGAATGCTCACATGGTTTATGTCAGTTAAAAGAACCTCCTAAAAAGAAGTCCCCTACTCTTCAAATAGTCTATTGATTTAAAGCCTTAAGATAAAAGCATGTGTTTTGGAATTATGGTTTTTAAGATTCTTGAAGTATTGATATGAAGTGTATCCCCTTACAAGTTGACAAGAGAATGTAGTAGGTTTTAGAAAGAATATATTTTAGAACTGAATGGAATGGCTTACAAGATTTATATTATATTCTTTATTATTCATGATTTATTATCTTTAGTTTTCAAATTACTCAAGCCTATGTGAGTCCTTTACATTCAGCATGCATGATTTTATAAATTGTGATGATATTATTTACTTATTGCATTCACCACCATATGCTCAGTACATTCCCAAAGTACTGATCCACATATATGTCTACATACTACATTATCTCATAATGTAGGTTCAGGTGCTCAGTCTCAGCAGCGTGGGTGATTTTCGAGAATCTCTTCTACATCTCTGTAGTTGGTGAGTCCTCATAGTTCGGGGACTTAGCTATTAAGATTGCTAGTTTATTAGTAGATAACTCAGTATTCACTTTAGATAGTTGGAGTCAGCTGGGGCTTGTCCTAGTGACTCTCTAGTTTTAGTCTGTAGAGGCTTATCATACTACTAGACTTAGTTTTAGATTTTGGTGCAGTATTCAAATTTCTAGTATTTACTTTATTAGACTAATGAGATTATTATTTTCAAATATACTCAGATAATTCAAATAGTTTTCCACAATTATCATGATTTTACATTCATATTCCCCTATTTTGAGATTCAAATTTAGTAGAAGATACCCAGGGTTAGCTCAGGACTACTTGTAGTTCAGAGCACCATGTGGCATCTAGGGAAATTAAATTTTGGGGTGTTACAGCATATCGGTTAGATGATAGCTCCCGTAGTCTCATTTCAGTATTCAGTATACTTTAGTTTAGGCTTGTATTGACCATTGCAAACAAATATCCATTATTCAGCTATTAAATTTTAGTATTTTAGTTTACTGATTATATTTCATACATGTTTTATTCTTCGTCATGCATTCCTAATATTTACAAATTTCATGCATTTTATTCAATACTTTATACTATTCATCCAATCAGTTATTACTCCTATACATGAAACCATGCATATCATCCTACCTCATTTAGCATACTGGTACATTCAAAGTATTGATTGCATACTTGGTTCTTGCACTATAATGTATTATATCATAGGTTCGGATGATCAGTTCCTAGATCACACTTAGATGTTCCAGCTTTTCAGTCGCAACAGTGGTGAGTCTTCCTACTTCAAGGACATGGTCTATTTATCTTAGTTGTTTCACTAGCTCAGTATTTTCTATTCAGATAGAGTTAGTTAGGAATTTGTCCCATCAGCTCTGTAGTCAGTCAGTAGAGGCTTTTCTGACTAGTACTGATAGTCAGTCAATTTAGTTATTATTTTATTAGTTTCAGACAGTTGTTTCCAGCAGTTATTTCTAAATTTATGGTCCAGTATTGATTTCATTTGCTAAAACCTTATGGCTTATTAGTTGTTCTTCTGCATATGCTATTATATTACTCAGTGATCACTGTAGGTACTAGCCATGGATTAGCTTATGGTCCCTCAGGATTATAAACACTGTGTAGCACCCAGGGTGTACTGTCGGGGCATTACAAACTTTGCATCAGAGCCTAAGGTTTTAAAGTGTCCTAGGAAGTCTGAAAGCTGCGTCAAGTAGAGTCTTGTGCGTGGGTGTGAAGCACACCACACTTATAGACAAGAGTCTATGAGGTATTATAAGAAAAGTTTCCCTTCTTTCAGTGTTCATGTCGTGTGACTGAGCATGAGGTCATGTTAAACTCTCTGTAAAATCTATTTTCTCTTTTTTTAATAGAACATACCTCCCAGAAAGTCAAATAGAAAAAGAAATATAAACCAGCCAGTACCAGCCCATTTAGGAAGATCCCCTGAACGAGCATGCTTCTCATGCAGAGTTTAGACCTGTATTCACTACCCAGTACCAGCCTATTTAGGAAGATCCCCTGAATGAGCATGCTTCTCATGCAGAGTTTAGAGCTGTATTCACTACTCTATCCCACTCTATGGCAGCTCAAATGTTCAGCCAACCACTATTTCATCCAACTCAGTGGCCAATACTGCTTCAGCTTGGATTCGGTACTTTACCCGAATGAATTCTCCTTTATTTTGGGATCTAAATTTGAAGAGGGTCTGCAGAAATTCTTAGACATGGTCCAAAAGATAATAGATATTATGGGGGTGACTTTTCATGAGAGTACTAAATTGGCTGCTTACCAGCTGCAGTATGTAGCCCATTCCCAGTTTAAGCAGAAAAAGGGGATAGAGGCATAGTTGCAGGGCCTTTAGAGTGGAAGGAATTTGCTATAGCTTTCTTAGATAGATTCTTCCCATTGGAGATGAGAAAAGCCAAAGTGTTAGACTTTATCAACTTAAGGCAGGGCAACATGTGTGTGACAGAGTATTCCTTTAAGTTTACTCAGCTGGCCAGGTATGCTCCTCATATAGTAGCTGATAATAGGTTGAGGATAAGCAAGTTTATGTTTGGGGTATTTTACAGCGTGGTCAAAGAGTGAAGGAATGTGATATTAATTAAGGGGATAGACATATCTTGGCTTATGGTCCATGCTCAATAGAATGAGGAGCAAAACAATAATGAGGAGGAGAGAGAGAATAAGAAGGCTAGAATAGGTAACTTTAATTTTACCTAGCCAAAGTCAAGTTGGTAATTGTCCTAAGTTCAATCATAAATATTCAGTCCCAACTCCATCTTTGGCTAGTTCCCCAGTACCTAAAATAAAAAATGATAATAAGCATAGAGAGCCAGACTCTTAGTCCTAAGGTAGTGTTAATTGTGGTCGTATAAATCCTCTTTTCCAGAAATACGGTAGAAACCATTAGGATGAATGTAGAGGTGGTAGTGTTGTATGCTTTGGGTATGGAAAGACAGTCCATTAAATTCAGGAGTGTTGGGTAGTTTCTCATAAAGGAAGGGATTTACACAAGCAGGCCAGTCCCTTCAGTCATTTGTTCCATCTGACCGCCCGAATTAGCAAGGAGCCATTTCCAGTGCTACTAGTGGTCAGCGCTAGAATAGGCTCTATGCACTTCAGTGTCGATAATATTAGGAAAAGTCTCTTGATGTGGTTACTGGTATGGTACAATTCTTTCATTTACATATTTATGCTTTACTATACCCTGGAGCTTCTCTTTCTTTTGTAACCCCTTATATAGCCGTTAACTTTAGAGTCTATCCCAAAACCTTAGTAGAACCTTTCTCAGTGTCTACCCTAGTGGGTGTCTTTATTGTAACCCGGTGGGTATACAGGAAGTACCCAATAATAGTGTATTAGAAAGTAACCTCAGTTGATCTTATGGAGTTAGAGATGACGAATTTTGTCATTATTCTCGTCATGGATTGGATCCACTTATTCTATGATTCAGTTGATTGCAGAAATAGAGTTATTCATTTTTAGTTCCCAAATGAACCAGTCCTTGAAAGGAGGGGTAGTACTAAACTGCTTAGGGGTCAGCTTGTTTTTTACCTTAGAGAGAGGAAGATTATATCCAAAAGGTGTATTTATCATCATGTCCGAGTCAAGGACTCTAATTATGACACTCTAAATCTTGAGTCAATTTTGGTAGTGATGCAATTTCCAAATGTGTTTCGTAAAGATCTTTCCTAAGTTCCTCTCGAAAGGAAAATTGACTTAGGAATAAACCTTCTTCAAGATACCCAACCTATCACTATTCCACCATATAGAATGGCTTCATCCAAACTCAAAGAGTTGAAACAACAATTGAAAGATATCCTAGATAAGGGACTAATCAGGCCCAGCATTTCCCATAGGGTGCACTAATTCTTTTCGTTCATAAAAAAGACGGTTCTCTTGTAATGTGTATTGACTACCGTCAATTGAACAAAGTCACAATAAATAACAAATATCGACTCCCCAAAATTGATGACTTGTTCGACCAACTTCAGGGTGCCAGTTATTTCTCCAGGATAGACCTCAGATCTGACTATCATCAGCTCACAGTCAGAGAATATGACATCCCAAAAATAGCTTTCAAAACTTGGTATGGTCACATCGAGTTTCTAGTCATGTCCTTCGGCCTCACAAATGCTCCAGAAGCCTCATGGACTTGATTAGCCGAGTGTCCAAGTAGTACTTGGACGTATTTGGCATAGTCTTTATAGATGACATTCTTGTCTATTCCTATAGTGAAAATGATCATGTAGACCACCTCAAAATAGTATTACAGACTATTAGAGACCATTAGTTACTTGCTAAATTCAGTAAATATGAATTTTGCTTAAGATCAGTAGCTTTCCTTAGCCATATTATTTTTAGTCATGGCATTAGAGTTGATCCTCAAAATATTAAAGCAGTGAGAAACTAGCCTAGACCCATCTCTTATTTAGACATCAGGAGTTTCTTGGGCTTGGTTGGCTATTACCGGCGGTTTGTTGAGGGGTTCTCATCAATTGCGTCCCTCGTGTCCAGATTTACTCAAAAGAAAGTTATGTTTTAGTGGCCAGATTCTTATGAGAAGAGTTTTCAGGAATTAAAGACTCGATTCACCACATTGCCAGTTTTGATATTACTAGATATGTATATGGGTTTGTTGTGTACTATGATGCTTCCAGAGTTGGTTTAGGTTGTGTTTTGATGCTGACGGGTAAGGTAGTGGCCTATGCCTCTACACAGCTTAATCCTCATGAAAAGAATTACCCTACCCATGATCTTGAGTTAGCAGCTGTTCTGTCTGCCTTGAAAATTTTAAGGCATTATTTATATAGGGTGCATATTGATGTGTTCACAGAGAACAATAGCTTGTAGTATGTGTTTTCATAGAAGAATTTGAATCTGCATCAGAGGAGATAGTTGGAATTGTTGGAAGATTATAACATAAGTGTTTTGTATCACCTGGGCAAGGCCAATGTGGTGGCAGATGCCCTAAGTAGATTGGCTATGGGTAGTGTTGCCCTGGTTGACGATGGCAAGAAGAAGTTTGTTCAGGAAGTTTATTACCTTGCTAGGTTGGTTGTTCATTTGGTTTATTATTTTGAAGAAAGTGTATGAGTGCAGAATAGTTCGGAATCATCTTTAGTTTTAAAAGTAAAAGAGAAGCAGGATAGGGATCCTAGTCTAGTTACATTTAAGGAGTCAGTTAGAGATCAGGAAGTAGTGGTTTTCTCCCAAGGGGGATATGAGGTATTGCGTTTCTAGGTTTGGCTGAATGTGCCATATATAAATGATTTGAGGCTTCAAATTCTTGCAGAAGCACATGATGCACATTACTTGATTCATCTAGAGGACACGAAGATGTATTGCGATATTCGAGAAATCTATTAGTGGAGTGAGATGAAGAGGGATATTGCAGAGTTTGTAGCTAAGTACTCCACTTTTCAATAGGTTAAGATTGAACATCAAAAGCCCAGTGGGTCTATGCAGGAATTCAGTATTCCCACTTGAAAGTAGGAGGAAGTGAACATGGATTTTGTGCCGGGGTTGCATCGTACTCATCATCAGCATGATTTTATCCATGTCATTATAGACAAGATAACCAAATCAGCCCATTTCTTTCCAGTCGATACTTCTTATTCAGCCGAGGACTATGCCAAGCTCTATATTAGAGAGTGTTTTAGGTTGCACGGTGTTCCACTATTCATCATCTTAGACAGAGGTACCCAGTTTAACTCTCACTTTTGGAAAGCTTTTCAGAAGGGCATTGGCATCCGAGTTCACCTTAGTACAACCTTTAACCCTCAAATAGATGGTCAGCCAGAGAGGACCATTCAAACTCTTAAGGATATTTTGAGAGCGTGTGTTGTTGACTTTAAGGGCAGTTGGGATGACCATTTTCCTTTGAATGAATTCACATATAATAACAGCTATCATTCCAGTATTTAGATTGCTTCATCTGATGATCTATATAAAAGGAGATGTAGATCTATGATTAGTTGGTTTGAGGTAGATGAAACTACTTTGATAGGGCCTGACTTAGTGTTCGATTCCTCGGAGAAAGCTCAGCTAATTCGAGAGAGGCTTAAGGCCACCCAAAGACGACAAAAATCTTATGTAGATGTAAGGAGAAAGGATTTTAAGTTTGATATTGGAGATTTTGTTTATCTAAAGATCTCTCCCATGAAGGGAGTGAAGAGGTTTGGGAAAAAAGGGAAGTTAAGTCCCTGATATGTTGGCCCTTACAGAATTTTGAGCCATTTTAAAAATGTGGCTTATGATCTTGAGTTACCTGCAGACATAGCATCAATGCACCAGTGTTCCATATCTCTTTGTTGAAGAAATATATTGGTGACCCAGCTGTGATCGTTCCCTTAGAAAGCATAGTTGTTCAGAACAACCTTTCTTATAAAGAAATTCTAGTCGAGATACTTGATCAACAATTTTGTAGGCTAAGAAACAAAGAAGTTCCCCTAGTCAAGGTTCTTTAGTGGAATCAGTTCGTTGAGGGAGCCACTTGGGAAGCAGAAGCAGATAGACAAACCAAGTAACCCCATCTTTTCTCTGCAAACTCAGATTCAACATAAGGTAACAATATTCTTTGAATTTTTCTTTTCCATGCTTAGTTTCAGCCGCATATCATTCTCATATCAGTCATGCATTTACAGAATCAGTTCAGTCATATGTCATGATTTATACTCAGTCATGTAATTATGTTTTCATCATGAATATTTAGCATGTAACCTGATTCCTCAGTGTCCTCAGCTTAACCAACCTCATTCGAGGATGAATGTTCCCAATGGGGAGATATTGAAATACCTCAAAAATCTAAGTCGATATTAGAACTTTTATTCAATCTCATAAGTAATAAATTACAGTGCTTTAGAGGTTTTATGTGAGAGTTTGATGTATATTAAGGCCTCAAATAACTCCTAGCTACTAGACAAATTAAAATGTTCCTTACTAATTGAGTTTTGAGAAGAATGTTGCTTTAGTCAACTTCAAATAAGAATATCTTTTGATCTAATGAGAATTTTCCATATCAATAACCACCAAATATTTGGAAATTGAATAAGCTTTCCAACGATACAAATTTAGCCTAAATCTGATACTCGGGTAAGAAGTTATGGCACTTTTAGTAAAAAAAATAGTAGCCCAATGCAACAAGGTGACGTCGTGGTGATGGATAAAATCAGGATCGTCCCTGTTCCAGTAGATCACCACAATAATACTGTTTCATGCCAATGCGATATTTCGTGTCAGTAGGGTACCATGATGGTGCCACATCGCGTCAAATTCTAGTTCAAAATTGTCCATTTCCAGTAAGTATGATTTTTAATTGTGATTTTAACCATGAATTTAGATGAATTGAAACTCTATACCATGTTTACATGAAATTGTTGTTGTTATCAAACCCTAGATGTATGAATAATGTTATTTATTGATTTAAACTGCAATTAGTGATGTTGATATTGAGATCATGTTATTACTACAGGCTTTAAACTATTTCCATGCTTAGCCTACACTATACATATCAATTTGTTGATTAAATGCCTACAAGAATGAATTTTAAATAAATGCTTTCATATGATGTCCCCAAAGTTTTAGTACAATTTTGCTAGAAATACTATCGATTCCTGGGAGTTATGACTACCCAAAAACTTAGTTGTTTACTTAGCCTTAGTATCTTTAGTTTAGTTTCAGGCATGTTATGAGCAATATCAGTTCAGACAGTTATCATGATCAGTTAAACTTAGTACAATTTAGTATTCTGAGATAGTTTAGTTGGGAGTAGGATTTAGCACCGAGCGAGTGCTGGGATGATGACTTCCTTGTCAGTTAGGTAGAGTCATTAGTAGCATTCCCTATACTTCAGAACTATGTAGCCAGTGTAGGATTTGAGGATTCACCCATTATTTCTGGCTTAACTACCTTCCAGGGGTCACCCGTCAGTTTAGGCTAGATACCTTTAGTCCTTAGGGATAGTACATTAGTTGATCAGACATCCAATGTTAGTACCGGTGGCACAGTACTGACACCATTCCAGTTGGGATCATAGGTTGGACCCCAATTTGATCGTTGGGGCATGTCAGTTAGATGATAGCTCCCACAGTCTCAGTTCCATATTCGTTATACTTTAGTACAGACTTGTATTGACTATTGCATACAGATATCCGCTATTCAGTTATTAGATTTCAGTATTTTAGTTTATAGATTATATTAAGGACATGTTTATTGTTGGTTATGCATTCTCTGTATTTACAAATTTCATGCATTCTATTCAGTACTTCATGCTATTCATCCAGTCACTTATTACTCATGTATATTAAACCATGAATATCAGTCTACTCATTTAGCATACCAGTACATTCAAAGTACTGATCGCATACTCATTTCTTGTGCTATGATGTATCATATCATAGGTTCGGATGCTCAATTCCTGAATCAGGCTTAGGCATTTTTGATTTTTAACCGTAGCAGTGATAGTGTCTTATACTTTGAGGACATGGTCTATTTATGTTAGTTGTTTCACCAGCTTAGTATTTTCCATTCAAATAAAATTAGTTGGGAATTTGTCCCATCTGCTCTATAATCAGTTAGTAGAGGCTTTTTAGACTAGTACAGACAGTCAGTCTATTTTGTTATTATTTTATTAGTTTCAGAAAGTTGTTTCCAGCGGTTATTTCCAAATTTATGATCTAGTATAGATTTAATTTGCTTAAACCTTATGCCTTATCAGTTGTTCTTCCATATATGCTATTATATTACTTTGTGCTCACAGCAGGTACTAGCCATAGGTTAGCTTGTGGTCCCTCATGACTGTAAGCACCGTGTAGCGGCCACGATGTGCTCTCGAGGCATTACAAACTTGGTATTAGAGCCTATAATTTTAAAGTATCCTAGAAAGTATTAAAGCCACATCAAATAGTCTTGTGCATGGGTTTGAAGCACGCGACACTAATGGGCAAGAGGCTACGAGGCATTTTATGAAAAGTTTCCTTTCTTGCAGTCTTCATGTCATGCGACTGAGCATGAGCTCATGTTAAACTCTCTATCTTACCTATTCTCTTTTTAGTTTATAGAACATTCCTCCCAGAAAGGCAAATAGAAGAAGTAATCTGAACCAGCCAGCACCTCCGGCCGTTCAGGAAGATCCCCTTAACTAGTATGTTTCTCATGCAGAGTTCAGAACTGCATTTACTACTCTAGCAAACTTTGTAGTGGCTCAGAATGTTCAGCCAACCACTGTTTCGGCCACCCCACTGGCCAATATTGCCGCAGCTAGGATTCAAGACTTTACCCGAATGAATCCTCCTCTATTTTTTGGATCCAAAATTAAAGAAGATCCAAAGGATATCTTAGAAATGGTCCAGAAGGTAACAGACATTATAGGGGAGACTTCTAATGAAAATGCTGAGTTGGATGCTTACCAGCTGTAGGATGTGCCATACCGGGTTTAAGCAGTGGAAAAGGGATAGATGCACGAATCCAGGGCCTTTAGAAAGAGAGGAGTTCGCTACAACTTTCTTAGATAGATTCTTACTATTGGAGCTGATAGAAGCCAAAGTTTTAGAGTTTATCAACCTGAGGTAGGACAACATGAGTGTGAGAGAGTATTCCCTTAATTTTACTCAGCTAGCCAGAAGATGCTCCTCATGTAGTAGCTGATAATAGGTCAAGGATAAGCAAGTTTGTGTCTGGGGTATTTAGTGACAAGGTCAATGAGTGCAGGACTACAATGTTAATTTCAGAGATAGGCATATCTAAGCATCTGGTCCAAGATGTAGACACCTAATTTTGTCCCTCCAAAAAATCTAATTCATCCATCTTACCTCGCATTATCATACACTGTACCCATTTACTTATATCCCACAAAAATACAAAATTAACAACCCTTAACAAAATACTTAACAAATTTTATCTTATTTTAATCATCCTAACAACCTACCCCCACCCTATAGAACATACCCCCTAGGCTCCCCCACATATTTTTATTCCCTTTTTCCATAACAGAGCAATGGATAGAAACAACAAGAGGACCCATCTAACTTTTTGGAATCTTCTACACTATACATGCACCTCACACACCCCTGAATATAGGCCTCAATTTTCTGTACAGATAGGGAAATATATATACGCATACAGATCGGGTAACAGGGTAGGTCATCTTATTCACCAAAAAATTCACCTCACGCCATATACACCACCCTTAAAGAAATCCCATCACAACAATAACATAATTCACGTGCACACACTGGTGCACATACTTACTTACATACTAATGTTCACTCATCCACCCACCATTGATTAGAGATTGGAGAAGGGAGATCGAGAGATTCGAGAGAGACAGAGGGAGATTGAGAGAAATACAACAAGAGAGAGATAAAAACAATTGAGAGAGAGAGATCGGAAAGCACTGTTTCAGCGAGTAGTGTCTCACTGGAAAACTCAGCTAGACTCATTGGAAAATAACCTCTCCATCAGAATGCCAGTAGTTTCATCCTTTCCCAGCTTCGGCGAAATAAAAACAATTCACCCATCGCTGAAAACAGCCTCTTTTCATCGGAAAGAGGTCACCCACCTCAACTTTAGGCCTAATCTCACTAGAAACGGTAAGTCAGCGATCGAATCCACAAAATTCAAACTGTTTCCAGTCTACTTCTGCCAACTTTCATCGAAAAATAATAAAAATTGAAATGGGTCAGTTGGATCATTCGGGTTAGTTTGAATTTTTGGGATTTTATTGGAGTTGTGAGTTCGTTGTTGAGAATTTTGATGGGGTTCCGGTCAGATCATTGCCATAAAAATTAGATTCGACTTATTGAGGTCCAATTCTACTTCCTCCATCCTTTTATTTAGTTGTTTATTCTATTTGATGCATTGAATTGAACATGGTATGAATTATTGTTATTGCGATTCTATGACTAATTTTGTGACTATGGACTGCGTGTTGAAATAACACTGTGTTTGTGTTTAGAATGGATTTGCGATGGGAATGGATAAATTGATAAAAGATTAATATTGTTTGGTCTAGTTAATTGATGGATGTTGATGAATCTGGTAGTATCATGCTAAGACTGTCAAAAGTCGGGTAGGCAAGTAGTAGGTTCGGATAAACAAATTTAGAACTTTTGGATTGTTGAATGTTTGTGGAATGGTTTTATTTAATGAATTTGAATCAATTGTACTCATTTGGATGGGGAATTCCCAGAAAAAAACTATATTTATTCACCGGGGAATGCCCTGACGTATCATATTTTCAAAGGAGTTTAGTGATGAAGGCTCGAGGCATCGGGTAAAGTACAGGAGCGTAGTTCAGGATTAGTGTAGGTTAGAATAGAATTTATTTTTCACATTTTTTATTTTTGGACTGTATAATTGGACTGAACAATATACTTTGGATTTGTTTTGTTTCGTTTGTTTGATTGTTTGTTTTATGTATTTTTTGTGGTTTATACATTTGTAATATCAGATTAGCCAATAAGCTTCACCAAGCGACCGTGGTCGAACCACGGGATCAGGGAGTGCCTAACACCTTCCCCTCGGCCAACAGAATTCCTTAACCAGAATCTCTGTTCGCAAACTAGTTTCAAAGATTCATACAGTTTTGAAAAGGATTTTCAAAGGTGACTTGGTACATGAGTTTATGTCAAGTGGCGACTCTAAATTAAAAATGTAAATAATCCTTTTTTGAAACAATCTTCATTTTTTCACTTTGTTAATAAAAAACCTTTTAAACTTAAAATCCCAATCTTTTTGGGTTAAAAAAAGGGGTGTGACAGCTCTGGCGTCTCTGTTGGGGAAATTTTCAGAATTCGAACTTATTTTGGAGTTGTATCGGCTTAGTTTGGCACTATAGGTGTATAGACATTTTGTTTGTGTTTGTTGTGTTATTTTTTATCATTGTGAGTGCCTACGCGCTCTTTGTTTACAGTTTTTACTTTATGTGATACCGCTTTATATCTGGCATCATGTGCAAACCAATTCATTCTTTCTGCAACAAGTCTATAGTGCATATGTGTGCACGACCTATAGTTAAGTCACCCTTATTTTAGGAGGGGGATCCGTTGGGATGTATGGAGTAGGTGGATAGCTAAAGCAATTCACTATCGACCGTATGCTACCCCGAACATCCTTGTTAGTGGACCCCAGCGTAGGTCAGCTTTTAGGTCATGCTTATCTGCATTATATTGAGACCTAGCGGGACCCACATGGCCCTTTGTAGGATACTCACCTTTAAGGCATCCCTATGTGCTAAATATTGCTTCTTTGAAGGCAACATGGTCATTTGACGGACTGATTTGGGGAAAACATATGTTAGAAGTAAAGGGTGTAGGCAAGGAAAAATTAGAAGAAAGAGAGAAAAAGAAAAGGCGAATGAAGAAAAAAAAATTCGTAGTTGTTTAGAGTTTTTATGAATTTTATTTTTCACAATCCAAAATATCAAAAAGTGTTTTACATTTTGAACTCATTTTCTCAAAAAACAAAAATGTAAAAAAGATTTTCCTTTTATTTCTTTAGTAAGCATCCACAATTCGAAAACTCCAAAAATATTTTTCAATAGGAGCTTTGTACATTTTTATATAATGAAAATACCAAAAAAAAAATTTCTTTCATACTTGTTGGTGCCATTTTTTAGGGTTAAGTAAAAAATTGAAAACTCAAAGAGATTTTATTGATGTTTTTCATCTTCTATTTGTCGTCGAGTCTCTCAAGTCACGGTTCAGTCGGTTATTTAATCCTTAATTGTCCTATCCAGATGAACTACGCACCCCTGATTCTCCTCTCTCAGGAGTGAGATACGTAGACAGCCTATTGTGGGTTCGGGGATCTTATTTCAAAAGATTTAAAAAGATTTTATTCACTATTGATTAGAGTAGGTGTTTCATATACATCTTTAAAAGAAAATACAAAAATATTTTTCTTTAATAGGTTCAAGTTTCATTTTCGTATGAAATTCAAAATCGAAAACCTAAAAAAAGATTTTTGTTTGTTAATCATAGGTTTCATTTTTATGGAGATTTAAACCAGAAAAATGCAAAAAAATTTCGTCAATTCTTTTGCCAATTTATTATTTTCTTTTCTTTTTTTAAGTTTTAAGAAAAAGGAAAAAGAAAGAAAAAAGAGTTTAATCGGCCATTTTGGAAAGACTTCAAGAACTACGGATACCTGATTCTCCCTTTTCGGGGGTGAGATACGTAGGTGGCCTCCTTGGGTATGGTGATCTTTTCAAAATGAGAAAAAGAAAAGTTTTGAGAAAGTGTTGAACTTTAACGAATTTCCTATCTCTTGTCCAATTAGTTTAAGGTGGTTGGTTTGTGGCATTTTGGTTGATCCTTCATATTGCACCTAGTCGAAGAGAAAGTTATAGCCAACAAGGATACTGAGATTGTTGTCACTAATCAGTTAGGGAGTTCGGGGAATGAAAATTTAGGAGCTAATGAAGAGATTTGGAATTTAAGGCAGCAAATGATAGAAATGCATCAAGCTTGGGCTAATGGGTTGCCACCTCCTCCATTTACCACTGATAATCTGGAATATCTTTCTAGCTTGCCTCCAGTGTCACATGCTTAATTCCCTCTTTTTGTTGACATGACACAACATGCATCAAGATCGAATCCGGGGTAAGAATATCCAAATGCTTCCAATGTTCATTTTCTCACTCCTCAACACAAAACTACAACATGCTCGGCTCCACCCACTGTTAATATTTTTGCAGTAGCAACCCCATATGAAGCTCCTAATTTTTAGGTTTGTCCACTGGTTGTGCCTCCCCACTCTGCAAGTGAGCTTGTATTGAATATTTCTAGTGATCAGTATTATGCTCCAGTGCCCACGTTTAAGTCGACTGGTCCTTATGGATACACCTACCCACTTGAATTTCCTCCTAACACTGAGAAGCCTATTATGACAGAAGAACAAAAAGAAATGACCAAAAAATTGAAAAGTTTTAAACTGGCTATAAAGAACTAGCAATGACTTAGGGGTTACAAAAGTGTCTCATATAAGGACTTATGCATGTTTCCCGGTGTCAACTTTCCCCTCGGCTTTAAAATTCCAAAATTTGAGAAATATGATGGACACGGGGATCCGATGGTGCATTTAAGATGTTATTGTAACCAATTAAGAGGCGCTGGAGGCAAAAAAGAAATGCTTATGGCTTACTTTGGTGAGAGTCTTCTGGGTCTAGCCTCAGAGTGGTTTGTTGATCAGGATATTGATCGGTGGAATAGTTGGGATGATTTAGCTAATGAATTTGTGCAAAAGTTTTAATATAATGTGGAATTGATCCCTGATGAAAAATCCCTAACCAGTATGAAGAAGAAGAATACTGAAAGTTTCAGGGAGTATGGGATCAGATGGCGTGAACAAGCATCTAACGTGAAATTGCCAATGAAAAAAAGCAAGATAGTGGAGGTTCTTATTCAAGTGTAGGATGAAACATATTATCAACACTTGTTACCTGCATTAGGCAAACCATTTATTGAGGTCCTCAAAATGGGAGAAATAATAGAGGATGAAATTAAGACTGGTTGCATTGTGAGTTTTGCAACATTGAAAGCAACTACTCAAGAAATTCAAAAGGGTTCAGGAAGTGTTGGGGAGAAGAACAATGAGGAAGATGCATCTGCTATTGTAGTTGGACAACGAGCATGGTCAAGAAGACCATGTCGTCGTCACTCTCAGGCTCAGGCCCAGGTTCATGCCCAAGCTCCACATAATCACTCCCAAAATCCATTGTACTCCCCTACCTTACCTCTATATCCAGTATATAATATGCAACCATATGTTCAACCCCTATCTTACCCATAATGGCAAGCACCAAATCCTTAGAGTCATCCTCTAACTCCACAAACATACCAAAGCCCTTCTAGGCCCGATTTTCTATCCAAGACAAACAATGAAATGAAGCAGAAGTTGAGAGATAGAGTCACACCAATTGGAGAGTTGTATGCCAGTTTATTTTAGAGATTGGTATAGTGGGGCATGATCATTCCTCTCTTTGGGCACACTCCTAATTGGCATTCAAGAAATTTTGATCCTAACGTACGATATGTGTATCATTCTGATGCTCAGGGTCATAGTATTGAAGATTTTTGAGAATTTAAAAGAGAAATTGAAAAGATGATTCAAGATGGATCAACTATGGTGCAGAACATTGAAAGTGAGGAAAGCTCTAGTCATGCTGATATGCAAACCAGTGGCTAAGATGTCAAGCTCAGCAATTGGGAAGTCACTTCTCTCCGTGCTAGGAAGAGGTCTGGTAGTTTATTTTGTTTTCTTTTTTATTACCTAAATTATTTTGGGGTTGTAGTTCGGGATCTATCTTGGTTTGTTCCTTTGTCGTTTATCTTCAAACCCTTCTATATTTTATTTTATCTAAAAAAAGTGTCCCCTTCCCTTTGTTTTTCAAATATGTGTTGTTTGTTTGTTTTCTTTGTACAATATATTTTATGTTGATTCTAGTGATATGACATGCCTACAAAATTTTCAGCCAGATCTCAAAATTCAATTTAACCAAGAAACATTGAATTAGAGGGCTAAAGTTAGAAAAAGCATGTGAGAAATAGGTAGCGTGCTAAGACATTTGGTGACCATGTTAGAACCTTCTTTCAAAATTAAGGCAATTATTTTGAGAATCACTAGAATAAATTGGTCATCAATTGTGAGGTATGCCTCAATTAGGTAAAATAGTGGATGTGTGATCCTATATCAAGAGAGACGGAAAGAAAATCAGCTCCATGAAATCATGAGTCATTCAATGTAAGGAATGTAATACAAAAGTGGAGTTGTATGCTAGAAAAGCACAAAATAAGTAGTGACGCACAAACTCAGTCAAAGTTAATTCTATAAAAGATGTCGCACATGATCTTCATCTCCAACTTTCAAATTGCATCTTATGTACTTGCATTTTCAAAGATTGATATGATGAAGGCATTTAATTCTATTATCCAAACATTTTATCATCTTTGTTTACCCCATTTGAGCCTTAGTTTTATTTTCTTTCATATACCTCTTTTGGAATCACGATAGAGTCAACAAAGCTCAAAAGAAAAATGTCGAGAAAAAGAATAGAGTCAGAAAATTTCAAAAAAAAAAAGAAAAATGTGTCCAAAAAGGAAAAAAAGAGTGTCAAGAAAATTAGAGTCAAAATAGTCACAAAGAAAAAAAGAGTTAAAATAAAAAAAAAGAAAAGAAAAATAATAAATCAAAATCAAGAAAAAGAACAAGCTATCAGAACTATGTGTGACCTGATTCTCCTCTCTCGGGGGTGAGAAATGTAGGCTGCCCTACTGTGGGCTCGGTCCAACCAAATAAATAATTTAGTATTTCACAATCAAAAGAAACTGGGGAATGAGTTGATCCTCATTGTTCGAGTCGATTCCAAAAGTTGTAAGTCCTACCACACTTCAAGTGTCGTTTGAGACTCATGTCATCCTTTCTTTCTAACCTTATCCAAAATCTGAGTTACAACCAAAGAAAGACCTTCAAATCAATCTTTGAGGATGTTATGGCTAAGCATGCAATGGATATAATGATGCATTTGGGAACTACTTGTCTTCCTCAGCAAAAGGAATGAAGAGAGAAATGAAAATGAAAGATCCTTATTGGTGAAAACCCTCGCGGGCACCGTAAGGCAATGTTAAGTTAAGAGAAACAAAAATAAGAGAGTCTTATTGGTGAAAACCCTCACAAGCACCATGAGGCGATGGTGAGCTAAGAGAAGAATGAGAGAGGATTGTTGGCAAAAACCCTTCAAGGTATCACTAGCCAAATGAGATCTTAAATACAATTGGCCTAAGGAAGTAACTCAGTTTCAGGGCCATTAACTCAACCACAATTGGTAGAAAGTTTGGATGGAAAAATCAGACAGTTTAATCCAAATACATAGGATAATCATTAGAGTTGACTGTCATTTTAGATAAATTTTTTATTTCTTTGTTTCAAAAGGGGACATTCATTTCCTTTTCTTTCGTCTCTTTATTTTATTTTTATTTTTCTTAAGTCAGTTATCCAAATAAAAAAAATAATTTTCATTTTTTCTCTTGTCATTGAGTCAAGTCCAGGTAAAAAACAAGTGAGAAAAGATTTTAAAACTGGCTATCAGCTTCTTTAATTGCACAAAGCAAGACAAAAGTCTAGCACATGAAAGAAACATGATTGCGAGCCAAAATAAGGCATGCAAAAAGTTTCGTCAATAGACAAGTCGGGGAACTCATGGAAATATCAAGGTTCAAAGGATTTATCTGAGGAGCATGACATAGCAGAGATACTGTGTATATTTCAGAGTAACTCTTAATAACCCGAGTTTGAGTTAATAATGAAGCAAGTCAATGATATATGCTAATGGTTGGAAGCAAGGTTAAGTGTAATGAGGACAAAAGAGATTTCCGCAAAAGATAAATCCACAAACCAGCCACCATGTTTTAAACTTACTAGTTTTCTTTGATGAAACAGGAAATATATTACCTTCAAAGCAAGGAATTCAGAGCATAAATATCAAGGGCTGCAATGCCTTACTTTTACAAACATAGGAAGAAATGTTGCTACACAGGTTTGATAATCAAATCATGGTAAAAATTTATCATCCTTATCCCTTGGAGACACACTTTCTTGTCCAGGGATTTTAGTTTTGATTTGATAGGTGATACCCTTCTTAAATTGAACTTTGATTCCTATAAGACGTACCTTTTAGTCGAGTCATTACCCTTGATTCATATAATACGTATCCTTTTAGTTGAGTTATTCCCCTTGATTCTTACGATACGTACCTTTTAGTCGAGTTATTCTCTCTTGATTCCTATAAGGCGTACCTTTTAGTCAAGTCATTCTCTCTTGATTCCTATAAGATGTACCTTTTAATCAAGTCATCCCCCTTGATTCCTATAAGATGTACCTTTTAGTCGAGTCATTCCCCTTTGATTCCTATAAAACTACCTTTTAGTCGACTCATCTCCCTTGATTCCTATAAGACGTACCTTTTAGTTGACTCATTCCCCTTGATTTCAATAAGACATACATTTTAGTCGAGTCATTCCCCCTAGTTCTTATAATACATACCTTTTAATCAAGTCATTCCCCTTGATTCCTATAAGACGTAACTTTTAATCGAGTCATATCTCTTGATTCCTATAAGACGTACCTTTTAGTCGATTCATTCCCCTTGATTCCTATAAGACATACCTTTTAGTTGAGTCACTCCCCTTGATTCCTATAAGACGTACCTTTTAGTCGAGTCATCTCCCTTGATTCCTATAAGACGTACCTTTTATTCGAGTCATTCCCATTGATTCCTATAAGACATACCTTTTTAGTCGAGTCATTCCCCTTGATTCCTATAAAACGTACCTTTTAGTCGAGTCATTCCCTTAATTCCTATAAGACGTACCTTTTAGTCGAGTCATTTCCCTTGATTTCTATAAGATGTACCTTTTAGTCGAGTCATTCTCCTTAATTCCTATAAGGCGTACCTTTTAGTCAAGTCATTCCCCTGGATTCCTATAAGACGTACCTTTTAGTCAAGTCATTCCCCTTGATTCCTATAAGATGTACCTTTTAGTTGAGTCACATCCACTGATTCCTAGAAGTTGTACCGTTTAGTCGAGTCATTTCCCTTAATTTCTGTAAGGTATACCTACTAGTTGAGTCATTTCCTTTGACTCTTAGAAAATGCACTTTCTAGATGAATCATTCCAATTAACCCATGGAAAATACATTTCTTTGTTCAGATTTTTCAAGTAGTTATGATGTGACTTTAACAAAAGTCCTTTGATGATAAATTGGGGAAAAATTTAATTCTTGTTGTTTGGAACTTCACTTTTCTGGCAAATGAAATTATATCATAACATTTGTTTGGGATAATTTTCTTTCTAGTTTTGATGTGAATTTAGGAGTCAGCCTGAAGAACAGGGTGAATAAAAGGAAAGTCAAGCAACAAGGTGATGAAATTGAAAGTCAGGAATCCGCCTGGAGAACAGGGTGATAAAATTGAAAGCCAAGCAACAAGTTGAGGAAATAGATAGTCAAGAGCCCGCCTGAAGAACAGGGTGATGAAACTCAAGTCAAGAGTCCAAAAGAAGATGTATAGATAGGATTTTTGTAATTTCATTTATGTTTTAATTTGTAATTTTATTTTTCATGTAATGACAGAGCCGCAGACCGGAACCTTGATGGAACCTCAGTCGGCTCTCCAACTCGTTATAGTCCCTTTTTCTCCAACTCTTTGAGAGACTTGTGACCTGATTTCCTCAAAACTTGGGTAGGTAGGATGTCCTAGGTCAAGACCCAGTTGTCCTTCCTTCCGTTCCTTTCCTTGAATAATGGTTGGGTCAAAATTTGGTCTCGTTGCCTACATTTTTTTCTGAAAACACTTTGTGTTTACACTAAAAAAGGGCCATGATGTAGACACCTAATTTTTTCCCTCCCAAAAATTCAATTTATGCATTTTACCTCACGTTATCAGACACCCGCACCCATTTAATTATATCCCACAAAAATACAAAATTAACAACCCTTAACAAAATCCTTAACAAATTTTATCTTGTTTTAATCATCCTAACAACCTACACCCACCCCATAGAACATACCCCCTAGGCTCCCCTACATATTTTTTATTCCCCTTTTCCATAACAGAGAAATGGATAGCAACAACAAAAGGACCCACCTCACTTTTTGGAATCTTCTACACTATACACCTCACCTACCCCTAAATATAGGCCTCAATTTTCCGGACAGATAGGGAAATATATATATGCATAAAGATAGGGTATTATTGGAGGTCATCTTCTTCACCAAAAAATTCACCTCACACCATATACACCACCCTCAAAGAAATTCCATCACAACAACAACGAAATTTACGTACAGATACTGTTGCACACACTCACTTACTAATGTTCACTTATACATCCACCATTGATTTGAGATTGGAGAAGGGAGATTGAAAGATTCGAGAGAGACGAATGGAGATTAAGAGAAATACAATGAGAGAGAGATAGAAGCAATTAAGAAAGAGATCAAAGAGCACTGTTTCGGTGAGTGGTGTCTCACTGGAAAACTCAGCTAAACTCACTAAAAAATGCCCTCTCCATCAGAACGCCACTAGTTTCATCCTTTTCCAGCTCTGGCAAAATAGAAACACTTCACCCATCACCGAAAATAGCCTCTCCTCATTGGAAAAAGGTCACCCACCTCAACTTTCGGCCTAATCTCGCCAAAAATGGTAAGTCAGCGATCGAATCCACAAAATTCAAACCGTTTCCTGTCTACTAAGGTAACTTTCATTGAAAAATAATAAAAATCAAAATGGGTTAGTTGGATCATTCGGGATAGTTTAAATTTTTAGGATTTGGTTTGAGTTGTGAGTTCGTTGTTGAGAATTTCGAGGGGGTTCCAGTTAGCTCATTGCCATAAAAATCATATTCGACTTATTGAGGTCCAATTCTACTTTCTCCATCCTTTTATTTAGTTTTTAATTCTATTCGATGAATTGAATTGAACATGGTATGAATTATTGTTATTGAGATTCTATGACTAATTTTGTCACTATGGATTGCATGTTAAAATAACACTGTGTTTGTGTTTAGAATGGATTTGGGATGGGAATGGAGAAATTGATAAAAGATTAATATTGTTTGGTTTAGTTAATTAATGGATGTTGATGAATCCGGTAGTATCATGCTAAGACCGTCAAAATTTGGGTAGGCAAATAGTAGGTTCAGATAAGCAAATTTAGAACTTGTGGATTGTTGAATGTTTGTGGAATGGTTTTATTTCATGAATTTGAATCAATTGTATTCAATTGGCTGGGGAATGCCCCAAAAGAAATTGTATTTAGACATTGGGGAATGTCCCCGACGTATCATGTTTTCGAAGAAGGTTCGTGATGAAGGCCCAAGGCATCAGTTAAAGCACGGGAGCGTAGTTCAGGATTAGTGTAGGTTAGAATAGAATTTATTTTTCATATTTTTTTATTTTTGGACTGTATAATTGGGCAGAACAGTATACTTTGGATTTATTTTATTTTATGTGTTTGATTATTTGTTTTATGTATTTTGTGTTGTTTATACATTTGTACTATCAGATTAGCCAATAATCTTCACCAAGCAATCGTGGTCGAACCACGGGATCAGGGGGTCCCTAACACCTTCCCCTCGGTCAACAGAATTCCTTAACCGGAATCTCTATTCGCATACTAGTTTCAAAGATTCATACAGTTTTGAAAAAGATTTTCAAAGGTGACTTGGCACATCAAGTTCTTGTCAAGTGGCGACTCTGAATTAAAATTGTAAATATTCCTTTTTCGAAACAATCTTAATTTTTCACTTTGATAATAAAAACCCTTTCAAACTTAAAATCCCAATCTTTTTGGGTTAAAAAAAGGATATGACACATGCTCAATAGATTGAGAAGTAGAAGAATAAGGATAAGGAAAGAGAGAACAAGAGGGCTAGAATAGGTATCTTTAATTTTACCCAGCCAAAGTCAGAAGGTGGTAATCATCTTCAATTCCATAAAAAATCTTTAATCCTAGCTCCATCTTTATCTAGTGCCCCAGTACCTAAATTTAAAAATGATAATAAGGATAGAGAGGCATGCTCTAAGTCTCAAGCCAATGTAAATAGTGGTCGTACAGATCCTCTTTGCTAAAAATATGGTAGAAACCATCAGAGTGAATGTAGATCTGGAAGTGCTGTATGCTTTGGGTGTGGAAAACCAAGCCATCAAATTTGGGAGTATCAGGTAGTTTCTCAAAAAGAAAGGGATTTACGCCAATAGGGCCAGTCGCATCAGCCATCAGTTCTATTCGGCCACCTGACTCAGTAGGCGCCGCTTCCAGTGTTACTAGTCATCAGCGTCAGAATAGGCTCTATGTACTTCAGTACCGACAAGATCAGGAAAGTTCTCTTGATATGGTTACTGGTACGTTACAAGTCTTTCATTTACATGTTCATGCTTTACTAGACCCTGTAGCTTCTCTTTCTTTTGTAACCCCTTATATAGCCATCAACTTTAGAGCCAGTACTGAAACCTTAGTAGAACCTTTCTTAGTGTCTACCCCAGTGCGTGTCTCTATTATAGCCTAATGGGTATACAGGAACTGCCTGATTATAACATCTTAAAAAGACACGTCAGTTGATCTTGTAGAGTAAGAGATAATGGATTTTGATATCATTATCAGTGTGAATTGGATCCACTTATGCTATTCTTCAGTTGAATGTAAAAATAGAATAGTACGTTTTCAGTTCCCAAATGAACCAGTCTTTAAATGGATGGGTAGTACTAGAACGTTTAGGGGTCAGCTTATTTCATACCTTAAAGAGAGGAAGATGATATCCAAGGGGTGTATTAATCATCTTGTCCTAGTTAAGGACTCTAATTCTGAGATTCCAAGTCTTGAGTCAGTTTTGGTAGTGATGGAATTTCTAGATGTGTTCCCTAAAGACCTTCCCAGAGTTCCTCCCAAAAAGGAAATTGACTTTGGAATATACCTTCTTCTAGATAGCCTATCTCTATTTCTTCATATAGAATGGCTCTAATCGAACGAACTAAAAGAGTTGAAAGAACAATTGAAAGATATCCTAGATATAGGATTCATCATGCCCAGTATTTCCCTGTGGGGTGCACTAGTTCTGTTTGTACGTAAGAAAGATCATTCTCTTAGAATGTGCATTAACTATCGTCAGTTGAACAAAGTCATAATCAAGAACAAATATCCACTACCCAAAGTTGATGACTTGTTCAACCAACTTCAGGATGCCAGTTATTTCTCAAAGATAGACCTCAGATCTGAAAATCATCAGCTCAGAGTCAGAGAATGTGACATTCTGAAAAAAGCTTTTAGAACTCGATATGGTAACTTCAAGTTTCTATTAATGTCCTTCAGCCTCACAAACTCCCCAACAGCCTTCATGGACTTTATGAATTTAGTGTTCAAGCAGTACTTGGATATGTTTGTCATAGTCTTTATTGATGACATTCTTTTTTATTCCTGTAAAGAAAATGATCATGCAGACCTCCTAAGAGTAGTGTTGCAGACTCTTAGAGACCATTATTTGTTTGATAAATTTAGTAAATGTGAATTTAGGCTAAGATCAATAGCTTTTCTTTTCCATATTATTTTTGGTGATGGCATTAGAGTTGATCCTCAAAAGACCAAAGTGGTGAGAAACTAGCGTAGACCCATCTCTTTCTTAGACATAAGGAGTTTCTTAGGTTTGGCTAGCTATTATAGGTGGTTTGTTAAGGGGTTCTTGTCTTTTGTGTTACCCTTGTTCAGATTGAAACTGAAGAGAGTTAATTTTTAGTGGTTAGATTCTTGTGAGAAGAGTTTTCAGGAGTTGAAAACTCGACTCACCACTACCCTTGTTTTAATGTTACCAGATGGTTCATATGGGTTTATTGTGTACTGTGATACTTCCAGAGTTGGTTTAGGGTGTGTTTTAATGCATAGGGGTAAGGTTGTGGCCTATGCCTCTATACAGCTTAAGCCCCATGAAAAGAATTACCCTACCTATTATCTTGAGTTAACAGTTGTTGTGTTTTCTTTGAAAATTTTGAGGCATTATTTGTATGGGGTGTATGTTGATGTGTTCATAGATTACATAAGCTTACAGTATGTATTTTCGCAGAAGGATTTGAATCTGTGTCAAAGAAGATGATTAGAATTATTGAAAAATTATGACATGAGTGTTTTGTATCACCAGGGTAAGGCTAATATAGTGGCAGATGCCCTAAGTAGATTGCCTATAGGTAGTGTTGCTCATATTGAGGATGACAAGAAGAAGTTAGTTTAGGAAGTTAGTCACCTTACTAGGTTGGGTGTTCGTTTGGTTGATTCAGGTGAGGGAAGTGAGAGAGTGAAGAATAGTTCCAAATCTTCTTTGGTTTATAAAGTGAAAGAGAGGCAGGATAGGGATCCCAAACTGGTTAAGTTTAAGGATTTAGTTAGAGATCAGAAAGTAGAGGTTTTCTCCTATGGAAGAGATGGGGTATTGCATTACCAGGGTAGGTTGTGTATGCAATGTGTAGATGATTTGAGGGAGCGAATTCTCATAAAAGCGCATGGTATACGTTATTCTATTCATCCAGGGGCCATGAAGATGTACTGTCATATACATAAAATCTATCAGTAGAGTGGGATGAAGAGGGATACTGCAGGGTTTGTAGCTAAGTGCTCCACTTGTCAACAGGTCAAGATTTAACATCAAAAGCCCAGTGGGTCTATGCAGGAACTTAATATTCCTACTTGGAAGTTGGAGAAAGTGAACATGGATTTTTTCTGATGGGGTTGCCTCGTACTCATCATCAGCATAATTCAATCTTGGTCATTGTAGATAGGATGACCAAATCAGCCCATTTCTTGCCAGTCTATACTTCTTATTCAGACGAGGACTATGCCAAGCTCTATATTAAAGACTTGGTTTGGTTGCATGGTGTTCCACTACACATCATCTCAGAAAGAGGTACCAAGTTTACCTTTCACTTTTGGAAAGATTTTCATAAGGTCCTTGTTACCCAAGTTGACTTCAGTACAACCTTTCACCCTCAGATAGATGGTCAGCAGAGAGCACCATTCATACTTTTAAGGATATGTTGAGACCATCAGTTGTTGACTTTAAGGGCAGTTGGGATGACTATTTACCTTTGATTAAACTTGGGTAAAATAAGAGATATCATTTCAATATTCAGATGGCTCCATTTGATGTTCTATATGAAACAAGATATAGGTCTTTGATTGGTTGGTTTGAGGTAGGTCAAACCACTTTGTTAGGGCCTAACTTGGTGTTTGATGCCTCAAAGAAAGTTAAGCTAATCCAGGAGAGGATTAAGGTAGCCCAAAGCCAACAATAATCTAATATAGATGTGAGGAGAAAGGATCTTGAGTTTGAGATTTGAGATTTTATATATCTAAATATCTCTCCCATGAAAGGAGTGAAGAGGTTTAGGAAGAAGAGGATGATTAGTCCCCGATATATTGGCCCTTACAGAATTTTAAGCCATTTCAGAAAGGTGGCTTATCAGCTTGAGTTACCTGTAGAATAAGCATCAGTGCACCTAGTGTTCCATATCTACTTATTGAAGAAATGTATTGGTAGACCAGCTGTGATTATTCCCTTAGAAAGCGTAGATGTTCAAAATAGCCTTTCTTACAAAGAAATTCAAGGCGAGATCTTTGATCAACAAATTCGTATACTAAGGAAAAAAAAAGTTCCCCTAGTAAAGGTTCTTTGGCTGAATCAGTCCATTGAGAAAGCCACTTGGGAAGAAGAAGTATATATGGGGACCAAGTACCCCCATCTTTTCTCCACAAACTAAGATTCAGCTTAAGGTAACAATCTTCTTAGAATTTCTCTTTTCCATGCTCAGTTTCAGCTGCATATCATTGTCATGTCAATCATGCATTCACAAAATCAGTTCAGTCATGTTTCATGATTCATACTCAATCATGTAATTATGTTTTCATCATGAATATTCAGCATGTAACCTAATTCCTCAGTGTCCTCAGTTGAACCAACCTTATTCAAGGATAAATGTTCCCAAGGAGGAGATATTATAATACCCCAAAAATCCTAGTTGATATTAGAACATTTCTTCAATATTTTGAGCAATAAATTACAGTTCTTTAGAGGTTTTGTATGAGAGTTTGATGTATATTTGGGCTTCAAATAACTCCCAGCTACTAGACGAATTAATATGTTCCTTACCGTTTGAGTTTTTGAGAAGAATGTTTCTTTAGTCAAATTCAAACGAGTATATCTTTTGATATATTGAGAATTTTTCAGGACAAGACCCACTAAATTTTAGGAAATTGAATAAGCTTTGCAACGATACAAATTTTTCCTAAATCTGATACTCGAGTGCGAAGTAATGACACTTTTAGTGAAAAATAGTAGCCCAATGCGATTAGGCCGCATCGCGGTGATGGCCAAAATCATATTCGTCCTTTTTATAGTGGACCACCTTGATAACTCTGCATCGTGCCAGTGGGCAATTTTACATCATTAGGGTACCACAATGGCGCGACGTCGCGCCAAATTTCCAATTTGAAATTATTCGTTTCCAGTGGCGCAACCCGATAGCACCGCGTCGCGCCGTTGGCAAAAATGGGGATTGTCTGTTTCCATTTGCCCAACGTGATAAGCACCATTTCATGCTGGAGAAAAAAATTGGGATTTTCCAATTCATGATTTATATTCTAGGGACCATTTAGTGTTTTCCCTTGGACCCAAATCCATCTAAAACACGAAATTAAAACCCTAAAGGGGCATTAGATGCCCCATTACTCATTATTTCTCTCCAAGAAAATTATATTCTCTCGAGAACAAGCCCTAGCTTTCGAATTAAAGATCAAATATCAAGAAAAATCCCAAGAACTCTTAAGAATTCATCAACCCAGGTATGTTAAATGTTCATCCATGGGTCTCATTTACCCATGGAGTCCACGTATAAAATTTTAAATTCAAAGTTGTGATCTTTACAAGTAATTGTGATTTTTAATTGTGATTTTAACCATCAATTTCCATGAATTTAAACTCTATACCCTGTTTACATGAAATTGTTGTTCTTATCAAACCCCATATGTACGAATAATGTTATTTATTAATTTAAACCGCAATTAGTGATGTTGATGTTGAGATCATGTTATTACTACAAGCGTTAAACTATTTCCATGCTTATCTTACACTATACATATCAAGTTTTTGATGAAATTCCTACAAGAACGAATTTTGAATAAATACTTTCATATGATGTCCCCAAAGTTTTTGTACTATTTTCCTAGCATTGTTATCGAGACTTAGGGGTTATGAATAATAAAAAACTTAGCTGTTTACTTAGCCTCAGTATCTTCATATTAGTTTCATAAATGTTATGAGAAATAGAAGTTCAGTCAGTCATCATGATCAGTTAAACTTAGTACAATTTAGTATTCTGAGACAGTTCAGTTAAGAGTAGGATTTAGCACCAAGTGAGTGACGGGATGATGACTTCCTAGTCAATTTGGCAGAGTCATTAGTAGCAGTCCCTGTACTTTAGAACTATATATCCATCGTAGGATTTGAGGATTCACCCATTAGTTCAGGCTTGACTACCTCCCAGAGGTCACCCGTCAATTTAGGCTTGACACCCTTAGTCTTTCGGGATAGTACATCAGTGGATCCTCACAGCCAGTGTAAGTACCCGTGTTATGGTACTGACACCCTTTCAACTAAGGTCACAGGTTGGACCTTAATTTTCTCATTGGGGCATGTCGGTTAGATGATAGCACCCACAGTCTCATTTCATTATCTAGTATACTTAAGTTCAGGCTTGTATTGACCATTGCATACAGATATCCGTTATTTAGTTATTAGATTTTAGTATTTCAGTTTACAGATTATATCCAGGACATGTTTTATCCTTGGTCATGCATTCTCAGTATTTGTAAATTTCATGCATTCTATTCAGTACTTCATGCTATTCATCCAGTCAGTTATTAATCATGTACATGAAACCATGCATATCAGCCTACATTATTTAGCATACCAGTACATTCAAAGTACTGATCGCATACTTATTTCTTGTGCTATGATATATCATATCATAGGTTTGGATGCTCAATTCTCGGATCGCGCTTAGACATTCTAGTTTGACAGACGCAGTAGTGGTGCATCGTCATACTTCGAGGACATGGCCTATTTATCTCAGTTGTTTCACTAGCTCACTATTTTCTATTCAGATAGAGTTAGTTGGGGATTTATCCCATTAGGTCTATAGTTAGTAAGTAGAGGCTTTTCAAACTAGTACAGACAATCAGTCAGTTTGGTTATTATTTTATTAGTTTCTGACTATTGTTTCCAAAAGTTATTTCCAGATTTATGATCCTATATTGATTTCATTTGCTAAAACCTTATGGCTTATCAGATGTTCTTATACATGTGCTATTATATTACTTAGTGCTCATAGTAGGTACCAGCTCATGGGTTAGCTTGTGGTCCCTCTGGACTTTAAGCATCATGTAGCGCCCAGAGTGTACTCTCGAGCTGTTACACCATATCGAGTCCAAAAAATTATCTTTGAAATATCTAATTATCTAATCCTCTACTGATGATAACAGAATCTCAAATCAATCTTCAAAAACATAGCAACACCTTAATTTTGATCATATGAATTAGCAATGCAAGGAAGAGGATACTTATTCTTAACTATCACCTTGTTCAATTTCCTATAATCAATACACATCCATATATACCAATCCTCTTCTTCACAAACAATATATGTGTACCCCAAGGCGATAATCAGGTCGGATAAATCCTTTATCCAACAACTCTTTCAAATGTGTAATACCCCATATTTGGAATCTGCTGTGCATAATACAACTCAGTTAATTCAGTCATTCATACATCATACTAGTCGTATATAGTAAGTTATACCCATGTCATGGTAGAGTGATTTGGGATCTATTCAAGGTATGAGGTCACCCTAGAAGTCGCAAAGAATAATATGAGTCGTAGGATGTAAATTCATGATTTTAGTAGTGTAGGCTCGCTAAGATTCTTTCCAAGTTATAAGTGGGGGGCTACAAGTCATATATAGACGTTACTAGTCATATGTTAAGACTCGTATAATGACTAGTGTACACTCTCTTGGATTTTGTCAAGCTTATGAGTTAGGAGGTATAGTCATACTCACCATATTAGTGGTATGTTGAGTCATGAATACTGACAACTAATTTCTAAAAAATTCAGTTAAAGGGCCATTCGGTCCTTTCCCCTTTATAAACTCCCAAACCATAACCTATATTCCCAAAGAAGCATTATTTTCCTCCCCTTTTCAATCGGTTCACGACATCATATTTTCTCTCATCCTTAAGGACATCAATATTAGGTTTTCTCCCACCAAGTTACCTTTCAAGTACTAAAGTTCAAGATCTCTTCATAAGTTAAGTAATTCCAGGAATGTGGGGTTTATGAACAAGGCATTTCTTTTCATCCTAGTGCCCAAAAATTATGAATTTGTGATATAATTTACTTATTTTGATTTAGGGTTCATACCCAAATAACCATATTCTTGAAGTATGATACTACATATAATTGAAAGCTGTAAGTGCATCAAGGTTTACATACATCTATGCTGTGACTCATAAGATTCATATTGTGATTTGAATTTCATTATCTTGATTGGAATATTATTGAAAGATTTCAAGATGATTATTTAGCATAATGTTTTGTTATGAATTTCTATCAACTAAAGCGTGAATTCCAAGTCCTAAGTAAAAGTATTTAGTTTACAAGAATTTGATGCTCTTAAGCTCCATTAATATGTTCTATAATATTATTTGAAGAAAAGCTTGATCTTGTGATCTAAAGATAAGACATGAAATCCACAAACTTTTCATCTTGATTATGACTTAAAGTAAAGAGAAGCATAACTGGATTTTGATTCTATAGAGCCTTATGCTATTTTAAGGTGGATTTTGATTTCTTAAAGTGTGAGTATATAAGTAATCTGGAAGTAGTATTTAGCTCCGAGAAAGAAATGCAGATTAGCGTATCTTAAATTCCTAGAAAATATAATCCACTGTAGGTTAAGATTTTTCCCAATATTGATTAAGTTTAGTAATCACTTAAGGTTAGGTTATATTCTAATAGAAATGGTAGAAGATCTCTTTCAAACATAGGTAAGACGTTAGACTCCATGATAGCTCATATGGTTTATGTCGGTTAGAAGAATCTCCCAAAAGAAAGACTAAAAGCAAAAATTATAGAATCTAAGTGTTATGGCTCACTAAGCTTATTCATATGCTTTGATATCAATGTTTTATGATCTTGCATTTATTATCTATACTCAAGTCCAAGGTAAGTCATTTATACATAGCATGCATTATTTAAGAGTGCACGTACTAATTCAGCCCTATTTTTAACTATGCATTCACCCCTACATACTTAGTACATTCCAGATGTACTGACCCATATATATGTCTATGTGCTACATTGTCTTATAATGTAGGTTTGGGTGCTCAACTCCAGCCGTACGATTGACTATAAGCATCATCACCTACACTTCAACTTTTGGTGAGTCCTTATAGTACGAGGACCCAACTTATCAGACATCTGTTCAGTGATGCAAGTATTTTAGATATTTGATTTGCATTTTATGTTTGGGTCAGCTGGGGTCTATCTGAGTGGCTCTCTAGTCAGTAGTAGAGGCTTGTTAGACTGTGTATATTTAATATCAACAAGTTTGATTAAAGCTTCCAAGTTAAAGAAATTCATTAAGATATGACACCACTTACTTTTAGTTTTTTATATGAGTTAGTCTACTTTTTATATGAGTTTTAAGATAAACAGATATCATGGGTTAGATTATGAATATTCATAGCCTTGAGCATCGTGCGACATCTAGGGAGTACTTCCGAGGCGTTACAAACTTGGTATTAAATCCTAAGTTTCAAAGAGTCCTATGGAGTCAGACAAACAGCGTTATGGAGAGTATTGATCATGAATGTGAAGGGCGCCACATTTATTAGCAAGAAGATGCAGAAAAAGTTAGGAATCTTCATTTCCTTCATGATCTATCATGCTTACAATTATATCTATCTTTTTTAACTTGTGCTTTTACATGAAAGAATATTCCTCCTCGTTGAGACGATGCACACAAAAATAGTGGTCAACCACCCCTGCACACAGACCCTTTGAATGAGAATGCATCTCAGGCTGAATTTTGGGCTGCCTTTCAAGCATTGGGCCAAGCTGTGAATGCTAATGTTCAAGGAAACCAATAAGCAATAGTCCTACTTCAGCAAAATGGTAACCTAGCTGCAGCCCAAATTTGGGACTTTATGAGGTTGAATCCACCCGAGTTTCATAGGTTAAAGATGGATAAAGATCCTTAACTCTTTATTGATGAGGTAAGAAATAATACTCAGATTCTGTATATTACTGAAGAAGCGAGCATAGATTTGTCATCCTATAAGCTAAAGGATGTTTCTTATTATTTGGTTGTTATATGGAAGGAAGGTAGGGGTGAGAATACATCTTCTATGAGTTGGAAGTTCTTTCAGAATGTTTTTTTGAATAGGGTCCTTCCACTTGAGATAAGAGAGGCTAAATTATAGGATTTCATGAACCTGAGCTAGGGCTCTATGACAGTGAAGGAGTACTTCCATAAGTTTACTTGATGTGAGAGCTAATGCTAACACATTTGAGTCTTTTAACTAAAAATAATTGTATAGTCTTAAGCAACTTTTGTCAGTTTTGATTGCTTTCTGTTTGAAAATGCAGGAAAGTCTAGATGCAAGAAAACCAAAGAAAATAAGAGCAAAAGATGTGAATTTGCAACAAGTGGCCACAAAAGTGTAGTTGACGACTTGTCTGATAAGTTATCAAATTTGTGATAAGTTATCTGAGTCATCATCAGCTGTAGACAGTGTGAGAAAGTTAAAGAAGAAGTATGATGAAATTTCTAATAAGTTATCACAATTCTGATAAGCCATCGAGATTGTCGCCAGCCTAAGGTAGTGCATGAGATTTGAAGTAAATAAGTGATGACATTGTCTGATATGTCATCAAAGTCCTAATAAGTTGTCAAGATTACCATTAACCTTAGGCAGTATTCAGAAGCTGAGTTGAAGAAGTGACAATATTCTGTGATAAGTCATCAGATCTTTGATAAACCATCAGACTCTTCATCAGCTTAAGACAACAACATACAAATACAAAGAGGAGTTTGACGACATGTCACACTTTATCGTTAGCTGAGAGAGAAAAAGTTGTATTCTGTGATTTGATTCCTAATTTAGCTCTTGGAATTTAAGGCAAAGTTGAGGGTTTTCTAGGGTATCTTGAACTTCAGGAAATTCATCTTGAACTGCACGAACTTACACTATTTTCTCTCTAACTTTCTCTGTAACTTTACAATTAACTTTTGAGAGATTGTTATCATAATTTTCTTGGGATTTCTACTGCGATCTAATCTGAGAAACACTTGTTGATATTTATTATTCTATAAGTTATCATTTATCGAATAATGAATACAAATTGTCTTGTTACTTTTTACATTATGAGTAGCTAATTCCTTTAACCCGAGTTGTGGGATCTATGGGTCTGGTTTTGTAAAGTAACTAGGTGTTCAATATTCTAAAGGTACTAGGAACTCCTTGGTAATTCCTTTTTTTTTTTACATATTGGCTATTGGTTGCAAATGATAGGTCATGCCTACTAGTGATTTGATTGAAATAACAAATCAACCCTAGTAGGAAGTGAATTATCAACAGGGACTTGGAAGCATCAAACTTTCATTTAATATTTAACATTGTAACAAGGTTAATTAACTTGAGACAACATCCTATTATGAAATATAAATTTCCTAAGTTCGCAAGAATTAGGTAATTAAATGTCTAAATAGGTTGAGAAACATTTAGACATTACTTGGACAAGGATAATCTGCTGTTCCTACATACCACAAGAATCTTGAATCGTTACTAATATCTGTCAAATACCAACACTCATAGTGAACACAACTCTGGTTTTCCATATAATATTATTATAAACACTGACACTGAATTAAGAAATAATTACTTGTTACCCTTTTAGAAAACCCCATTTATAGGAAGCTGCTAATTATCAGTTGATTGACTCACAAACAACTCAAATTAACACTATATTTCCTGTGGGATTCAACCCCAACCTAGTTGGGTTATATATTTGACAATGACTGCTTACTCTCTCATAAGAGAGGTATAGTTTGAGAGTTATAAAAAATGGCGCTGTTGCCGGGGCATACGGTTGTCAATTGAGTTTATGTACGCTTATTGACTTTTAGTCAAGTTTCCTATTTTTATGTTTATTTTTTTTTGTTTGTTGCAGTAACACAATGGTGTATGCCAAAAACCAGAAGTTCAGGAGAAACATTATTACTGTTCATTCTGGAACCCCAACTGATCGGAAGAATGGTAGACCCACAGGAAGTTAACAGGCTAGCCGCCTTAGCTAGAGCTAAGGTTAATATTTAAAATGACGGTAAAGAAGCCCGTCATCCAAATTCGAATAATGAATATTTGGGAGATGAGGAATTGTTGAATCCTATTAACTAAAGGCGTGCAGAGGAGATAGTTGCACCAGTGAACAGAAATGTAAGTAAAAACTGTCCCTTCAGGGCAATACCTGATCGCCAAGTCGTGCAATTTAATCCTAGTAGGGATGATGATGGAATGGACGGAGCTGGTGCTACTGGAGCTATTATTCCCCCACCTCTAGCACCAGGAGAAAAGTTCAACATTACTAGTACTATGATTTAATTCCTTCACCTAAAGGGGTTTTTCGGTGGACTCCTGAGAAGTGATCCCAATATGCATTTTGTGAGCTTTTTCACTATTTGCAAGTCTTTTCATAACCCAGGAGTGGAATAGAATGCTATCCGTATGCATTTCTTTTTGTTGTCTTTGTATGGGGAGGCAACATTGTGGCTTAATGAGCTGACGCTCGATTCTATAACCAACTGGAGGCAGTTGAAAGAGGCTTTCCTATAAAGGTTATTTTCACCTTCCAGGAGGGTATAGTTGCGGGATGAGATCAGTAACTTTAGACAACTCCCAACCGAAGCTCTCCATGAGACATGGGAGAGGTTGAAAAAGAAGCTGATACAGTGTCTGAACCATAACATGATAGATATTCACCTGATGGAGACTCTTTATAAGGATTTGAACTCTATTACGAAGCTAGTTGTTGATAATGCTGTAGGGGGATCATTTGTGGATCTTACTCTTCAAGAGGCCTCGGAGATGCTTAATCGGATGACCAAACAAAGAAGAGCTTTGCATACCAAGAATTTTATGGTAGCAAACGCTACTATGTCTGTTGGCATGACTGAGGAACAATGGAAGAAAGATGAAGAATTCAATCAAGACATGGCACACTAGAAGACGCAGATGGATTTATTGACCAAGCACTTATTATTTACAAAGACTAAAAAAGTGAAAGTTGTTGCATCACAAGGTAAAGATGATTCTGATTTGGAAAAATAAGCCAACTATTTAAATAACCAGGGGGGTTTTTGAGGCAATAGACAAGGAAATCAAGGTCGAGCTTATTATTACAAGGCTAGATATAAGGATCAGGATCAAGGAAACTGGAAGAGCAAGAATGATAAAAGTGGGTTGTATGTACCTTCCAGTAGCAGAGATAATATGACAACTAGCACTGGTAAGATGTCCATGGAGGACATGATGGAGAAATTGTTAAAGGGAGTTGAGGCTACCAACTCTAGGGTGACTACCATGAAGACCGATTTGTCTTCTATGAGTCCGTTGGTAAACTCGGACTCCACTTCAATCAAATTATTGGAACAACAAATGAGCCAACTTTCTGCAGCATTGAATCAGAGAAAAAATGGAATACTGCCAAGTGATACAATTCAAAACTCTCAGAATAATGGTTTGTGCATGGCTATTACTACACGGAGTGGTAAGGTTTTATCAGGCCCTTCTTTGGGAAAATTTATTAATGATGAGGTGATCAAAGAAGATGTTGATCTTGAATAAGGTAATCCAATCGAGTCTGAGAAGCTGGATGGCATTGATATCCCTTCCAATCATCAACAGGCTGATGAGGTGGAACAAGGGAAAGAGAAGGAAAAGGAAGTAGTGGTGAAGACTCTCCCAAAACCACCACCTCACTTTTCTCAGAGATTGAAAAAGAAGTCCGATGATACAAAGTTTAGTAAATTCATTGCAATGTTAAAGCAGCTAACAGTGAATGTGCCTTTGGTCGAGGCACTTGAAAAAATACCAGGATATGTTAAATTTATGAAGGATCTTGTGATGAAGAACAGAGCAGTGATCTATGAACTGGTGGATAATCTCTATCATTGTAATGCTATTTCTACAAGTTCCTTGGTGTAGAAGAAGGCAGACCCAGGAGCGCTCACTATTCCTTGTACGATTGGATCTCTGAAATTTTCTAAGGCCTTATGTGATATAGGAGCGAGCATTAATCTGATGCCGCTAGCTATTTAAAAATGTTGGGTTTGGAATACCCCACAATAACCAACATGAGAATAGTTATGGTGGACAGGTCTATGAAAAGGCCGATTGGTATGCTACATGATGTACTCATAAAAGTTGCTGATTTTATATTTCTTGAAGAATTTGTGATCCTTGATTGCGAAGTAGACTTTGAAGTGCCCATAATTTTGGGCAGACCATTTTTAGAAACTAAGAGAGTGAAAGTTGACATGGAGCTGAATGTGCTCAAGTTTAGGCTCAATAAAAAAAAACAAAATTTGAAATGCACCCATCCATAAAATAGCAAAACGAGATGAGTATTTTCTCAATTGTGGATATGTTCTATAAGGATGTGAAATAGGTATCAACAAGGTGTCTTGATGAATTATGAGTAGTCAAGACGACTGGGTCATGCTGCGACACTAAATCAGGCGCTATTGGGAGGCAACCCAAAATTTTTATGTTTAACACAAGTTGTTTTTATTTATTTTAATGGTAAGTATGATGAACTGATGAGGTATGTAGGGGCTGAGGTAGAATTGAGGTATCAAGTTAAGTAATCCTGATGACATAGGTGATGACCAATCACAATTGTGATAAGCCGTCAGATTCGTCATCAGAGAAATCAGATCTGAGGTATGTTCTATTAAGGCTGACGGTATTTGTGATGGGCTATCTCCCTTGTGATAATCCATCAGAAGTGTCATCAAAAAACCCAAAATAAGCTATCAAACCATTCTAGGCCCAGTTAAAGGAATTCGACCTGGCCTAAAAGCAAATCTTTTCACCTTCCTGCTTTTTTTTTCTTTTCTTTAGTTTATTTCTTTCCATTTTTAGTTTATTCTTTTACCTTTTTGAATTAGTTCTTAATAAGACAAGAATAATTCCTTTTTTTTGCTCGATTGAAGTTAAGCTTAAACACAAAGTGATCTTTCTCCTTCATCTTTTCATCTACTCTACCCTACTTAAGAAGCTAAGTCGCCTTAGAGGTATGCTCTAAGACTCTCTTCTTTTCATTGGGTAATAGTGACGCTGATGTACACCTTGGTTTTCAAAGAGATTTAGTCAAGTTTAGCTTGCCATTATAGTAAGAAATTGAAACGACGGTTTATAGTTATGCATCGAGCACAAAAAGTAAAAATCCCAGTTCAAGAAAGTAATTCCATGTTTTGTGAGAAGAATTGGGAAGGATGATTATATTAAAAATGAGCCAAAGATCATGTTCTGAGCTGATGACATGTCTGATAAGTTATCACAAACGTGATGGCTTATCAGACCATGTCATCACAAGTTAAGGAAAGTGAGCCTATTCTGCTTAAGGATGACAACATGGCTGATAAGATATCATAGAAGTGATGACTTATTAGACTGTTATCACAACTTGATCTGAATCACTAATAAAGCCCTTTCAAGGGATGTGGAACTTCAATTAATAAAATTTTTGCATTATATGATCTTGGGAACTGAATAATTATGTTCTTCTGCTATAGAGTTTATAATGGCATCCAAGAGAAAAGGATCCAAATCAGCAAAGAAGGTGACTAAGGGGAGTGTGCCTCAGAGACTCTTTGATGAGTCTGATTATGAAGATAAAAAGCCACAACTCATAAGGCAAAGAAAGAAGAAGAGTCCAAAAGTACCTTCACCACCTTCACAATTTGAGGAGGCGAGTGAATAAAGTGAATCTGAGGAACCAACAACATCTGAACATACAAATTTGGAGCAGAGAACCTCTGAACAATTCGGAGCAACCTAATTCAGATCAACCAAATTTTGAGCAACCCGATACTGAGGAACCATCATCTGGGTTCCCTTATTCTAAACAATAGACTATAAAGATTCTCTGATAAGGGGAAATTTGATCAAATACAACAACCTCAGTGTCTGAGAAAGTGCTAGATGGTAAATTCCTAGAGCAAAGAAGATTTTTTATGATGAGCTTCTAAGAACTCAAAGAAGATCTGTTGAAAGTCCAACTTTTGAAGAAATGAGAATAATTACTACCGAGTTAAGCAGATATCCTTCAATGGAGCAAAAATTCTGAGATTACGACTTGGCATGGACAACAAAAGGAGGTGATTCATTTTGCGCTGCACTAGTCCAGGAGTTCTACGGAAACTACTAGGCTACCTTGGAGAAGATGTGTAAGCAAGGCAAAAAATCAGCAGATCAACCCTTGTTGGAGAAAGTTCCAGTGAGGGGAGTAATGGTAGATCTCTCAAAAAGAAACATCAATGGATTTCTTCATGGTCCTGAATTCACTCCCTAGGCCACTTCACAAAAATTCTACTCTCAGTTAAAGGATCATGACAAACAACTTCCTTGGTTTCCCAACCTCATAGCTGAAGGAGAACCGAAATGGTTGACCAACCCAAATGAAAGAATATTCAAGGCCTCCCTGACTCAAAAGGCAAGGTTCTAGTTGGGTGTAGTATGCACCTGGTTGATTCCCATGGCTGGAGATAATATTCTTGGGGATGATAGGGTAGTGTTAGTCATGAGCCTCGTGGCTAAGCTTCACTTAAACTTCGAGGAAATTATTGCTAAGGAGATAAAGATTCGGGTATCAAGGCTAGAAACTGCATATCCATTCCTATGTCTGATTATAAAGTTGTGTGAGACGGCCAATGTCCCAGAGGTTGTAGGCGTAGACCAAGATATTCCAGTCAGAAAGACCCACAACCCCATTAGGTATGACAAAAATCAGCCTAGGCTTGTGCTAGGCAAGGGAACAGAGGTTTCCACAGAACCGATTAGGGTTGCTAAAGTACAACCAGTTGTCACTGGCACTAACTCAGCACCTAATATGGAGGTACAAGATTCTTAAGCTGTACAACCAACATCCTTTGTAAGAGCAGATTCAGTGCTTGAGAATGAAACAAACCTTTCAGCTACTGCTTTACCAATAGAATTTGCCTTCAACCGACTAAATTTCAGGAGAGTGGCAAAACAAGCAAAGTAGTTCCAGGCACAGCTACAATTTTTTTCCAAGAAATTTGCCTCTGCTGTGGACAAGAGGATTAAGGTAGCACTTGAACCTTTCTAGAAATTTCCTGGTCGGATTATTAAGTTGGAGAATAATTTCAATGCACGATTAAGAGAAATGTCAGTCATAGATTTTTCACTATTAAGAGCAACCTTGGACAAGGTAAAAGATGATGTTGGAGTATTACAGTAATACCAACTTATGGTGTCTATGGATCTAGTTTCTGATATGTCTAAGTATGAAGTTCCCTTACTTGACCTCAATGGGGAACCAGTGAAGTAGAGGAAAAAAAGTGATAAGAAAGATAAGGGTAAAAGGAAAAGAGCTAACAGTGAGGATGAAAGAAAAATAGAAAAGAAGGAAAGGAAGAAGGTGGAAAAAGAAGAAATGAAAAGGGTGATACAAGCATTCACGGCAGAAGTGGAGAGAAGAGAGAAAGAGCTACGAGCTAGGACGGTAGGAGCATCAGCTAGTGGACTCCCTCCAGAGGCTGTGACAGCTGTGCTAGCCTAACAGTGGGCTACTGATATGAGTATTCCAGCGGAAGACACTGCTACAGGGTCAGGGACCTATGATTCCCGTGCTTGAGCTACTCCAGGTATACCCTAACCCTTAGTTCAGTTTCTCTTTGAATGAACATTAAGGACAACGCTTGATTTTAAGTTGAGGGTATAGGGTGATTTGCTGTAAAATATTATAGTTGACTAGGAGAAATATGAGTACCTTACGCAGTTAACATGTTTTTGTTTATTTTTGAACACCTCTCCAATGGTCTATTTTATAACTGTGTGATATGTATTTATGTGTGACCACTGTGCATCTTGTTATGGCATTAGTACTAATGGTATGATAATAATTGCCAAACAATTGCATGATCCGGATGGGTAGTAGCTGGTAATGTACCTGTGTGCCATGAGCGTGTGAGATATTACTTAGTTCCCTTTGTATGTTAAATTCAAAACCTTTCCGGTTAGTCTTGCCTTGGTTGTAAGATAGGGGTTAGGAAAGGATCATAGGCCATTTTGAGATTAGTCAACTTCTAGCCTAAATTACCTTCCTTGTATGAATGATATCCCTTGATCCTATTTTTGAGTCTAAATGCCTATTCTTTTATGATACCTATCACCTTCCCATTTGTATCACAATGAACCTGTTTTGGCCTTAGTCCTCCTTGGACATTATGCACTTTGACTTAGGAAAATAGCCTAAGTTGAGGGTGGCTACCATAGGGGTACGCGATGTAAAATGAGTATGAAGAAAGGTAGAATAAAAGAAAAGAATAAAAAGCTAGGTGCGGTGGAAGAATAATAAGAAAAAGTTATGAAAAAAAAGAAATAATTGTCAAAAAGACCGCACCCATCCGGAGTATATGTGATCAAGAAAGGAGAGAATTAGGTAAAGGTAAATAAGTGAGACACCAAAAGATAGTGTAGTGCCAAGGAGTCTTATTCACCTTAAATATCATTGAGTATCATACCAGCACTTAGCCTACATTACAAGCCAAAGAAAAAGACCTATAGTGATCCTAGCTTACCTGTCTGAAAACCTTGGTAATGAAAATAAGGGCTAGCTTATGGTATTTGGCATACATTGACTGGAACTTCTTTTTGAGAGTGAGTGTCTATTGATTGTCCTCACAATTACATATTTTATTTCCTATATAAGTGAGGAGGGACTACTTTGTTGTAAGGGCACACTGGTTATATTACTAGTTGCTAACTTTTTTGGGTAGTATAATATTGGTACATGCATGGTTGTTGTCGCTAAGCTGATGCCATAGCTTGATTCCTTTGTGTTGCATTGTTGCTTTTCAGTAATATACACAGTTGAGTTTGAGATGATTGACCTTGGAGATGCTAAATATGTTTTGAGCTAAAATAAATGATTGAATGTCGAATATGCTTTGTATCCTCTTAGTTATGTTTAAGTTACTTGAGGACAAGCAATTATTTTAAGTTGAGGGTGTTGATGTGTGAGCTAATGCTAACACATTTGAGGCTTTTAACTAGAAATAATTATAAAGACTTAAGCAACTTTTGTCATCTTTCATTGCTTTCTCTTTGATAATGCAGGAAAGTAAAGATGCAAGAAAACCAAAGACAATAAGAGCAACAGACGTAAATTTGGAACAAGTGGACATGAACGTGTAGTTGATGACTTGTCTGATAAGTCGTCAAATTTGTGATAAGTTATCAGAGTCATCATCAGCTGCAGACAATGTAAGAAAGTTAGAACAGAAGTATGATGACATTTCTAATAAGTTATCACAATTCTGATAAGTCGTCGATAATATCATCAGCCTAAGGTAGTTCATGAGCTTTAATGTAAAGAAGTGACGACATTGTCTAATATGTCATCAAAGTCCTGATAAGTCATCAGGATTACCGTCAGCCTTAGGTAGTGTTCAGAAGCTGAGTTGAAGAAGTGATGACATTCTATGATAAGTCATCAGATCTTTGATAAGCCATCAGACTCGTCATTAGTTGAAGATAGCAATATATCAAATACAGAGAGGAGTTGATGACTTGTCTGATAAGTCATCATACTTCATCGTCAGCTGTGCGAGAACAAGTTGTATTATATTATTTGATTCCTAATTTAACTCTTGGTATTTAAGGCAAAGTTGAGGGTTTTCTAGGGCATCTTGAACTTCTGGACATTCATCTTGAACTGCACAAACTTACATTATTTTCTCTCTAGTTTACTCTGTAACTTTACAATTAACTTTTGATAGATTGTTATCGTAATTTTCTTGGGATTTCTACTGCGATCTAATCTGAGAAAAACTTGTTGATATTTGTTCTTCTATAAGTTATCACTTATTGAATTATGAAAACAAATTGTCTTATTGCTTTTTACATTATGAGTAGCTAATTCCATTAACCTGAGTTGTGAGATCTATTGGTCTGGTTTTGTAAAGTAACTAGGTGTTCAAGATTCTAAAGGTAGTAGGAACTCCTTGGTAATTTCTTTTTTTTGTACATATTGGCAATTGGTTGCAAACGATAGGTCATGCCTACTAGTGATTAGCTTGAAATGAGAAATCAACCCTAGTAGGAAGTGAATTATCAATAGAGACTTGGAAGCATTAAACTTTCATTTAATAATTAACACTGCAACAAGGTTAATTAACTTGAGACAACATCTTGTTATGAAATATAAATTCCCTAAGTTCAAAAGAATTAGGCAATTAAATGTCTAAATATGTTGAGAAATATTTAGACATTACTTCGACAAGGATAATCTGTTATTTCCTACCTACCACAAGAATCTTGAACCGTTACTAGTGTTTGTCAAATACCAACACTCATAGTGAACACTACTCTGGTTTTCTATATAATATTGATTATAAACATTGATATTGAATTAAGAAATAATTACTTGTTACCCTTTCAAAAAGCACCTTTCATAGGAAACTGCTAACTATTAGTTGATTGACTCACAGATAACTTAAATTAATACCATATTCCCTATGGGATTCAACTCCAACCTAGTTGGGTTATATATTGGACAACGACCGTTTACTCTCTCATAAGAGAGGTGTAGTTTGAGTGTTATCATTACTCAATTGTCAAACTATTCCCTAGAGTTATTATCTGACTCTACACCTCGGATAAGAAAGTTTTTTAATGGAGTGTCTGATTTAGTAGTCAAGAAGTGTAGGACCGCCATTCTGATTTAGGATATGGATATTTCTCAGTTGATAACTCATGCTCAACAGATTGAGGAAAAAAAGTTAAAGGAATATGAGAAGAGAAACAAGAGAGCTAGGACTAGACGGTTTGAGTATAGTCAATCACGGTTTGAAGGGGTAAACCATTCATAGTTTCAGGGTTATTCATCAATGCCCATTCCATCTTTAGCTAGTAACCCTGTACCAAAGATTAGAAAGGAGCACTGGGGCAGGAATTTGAATTCCAAGTCTCAGAATAGTGTAGTTGAGAGGCCCAGTTTTTTGACATATGCAAAGTATGGTAGAACCTATCCTGGTGAATGTTTGATAGGAAAAGGCGGTTGTTATGGTTGTGGTAATTTAGGAAATAGGATCAAGGAGTGTTCGTATGCTAAGAAGGGAAATACGTATATTCATTCTCAAACTCAGGCTACTAATCCAACAACTCAGCTAGGCCGCCCAATTCCACCATAGGGCGCATCGTCCAGTACCAATGGCAGTCAGTTCCAAAATTGATTTTATAATTTACCCTCTCATAAGAAGTAGGAAAGTTCACCAGATGTTGTCACTGGTATTCTTCGTCTCTTTCACCTTTATGTATATATGTTGCTAAACACGAGATAAAATCTCTCTTATGTAATTCTATTGGTTACGGTAAATTTTAGGGTTGGTCCAAAAAATCTCTCCAAGCCTTTCTTAGTTTCTACCCTAATGGGTGAGTAAGCTGTTGCTAGATGAGTCTATAAGGACCATTCTATTACCATCTTTCATAATATCATACTAGCGAACCTAATAGAGATAGAGATGGTAGATTTAGATATTATTCTAGGCATGGATTGGCACCATTCATTCTATGCATCTATAGATTGTTAGACCTGCGTAGTAAAGTTTCAGTTTCCTAATGAAGCAGTTTTTGAATGAGAGGGTAGTTCTGTGTCTCCCAAAGGTTATTTTATCTCTTATCTTAAGGCTAGAAAGTTAATATAACGGGTTTATCTATCATATAGTTTGAGTTAAAGATACTAAGTCTAAAGCCCTAACAGCTTATCAATTTATGTAGTCAATGAGTCCCTAGAGGTTTTCCTCGAAGATCTGCCATGGGTTCCTCCAGACAGAGAAATAGAGTTTGATATTGATCTTCTTCCCTATACTCAGACCATCTTCAGCCCTCTATATCGTATGGCTTCGGCCAAACTTAATGAATTAAAGGAGTATCTTAAGGACCTCTTAGATAAAGGTTTCATTAGATCCAGCATTTCTCCATGGGGTGCTCCTATATTTTTTGTGCATAATAAAGATCGCACTCTCAGAATATGTATAGATTATAGACAGCTAAATAAGGTTACCATCAATAACAAGTATCTCATTCGTAGAATCAATGATTTGTTTGATCAACTTCAAGGTGCCCAATGGTTCTCAAAGATTGATCTTAGGTTAGGATACTACCATTTAAAAGTTAGGAAGCAAGACATTTTGAAGACAACTTTTAGAACAAAGTACATCTATTTTGAGTTTATGGTTATGTCATTTGGACTAACAAATTCTCCTTTAGCCTGTATGGATTTGATGAACTGGGTCTTCAAACAGTAATTGGACATATTTTTCATTGTCTTTATAGATAACGTACTGGTGTGTTCTAGGAGCGAGGAGGAGCATGCAGACCCTTTGAGAATTGTGTTAAAGACTCTCAAGGACTATCAACTATATGCAAAGTTTTGTAAATGTGAATTCTAGTTAGAATGTATTACCTACTTGGTGCATCTTATTTAGGGGTTGGTATTCATGTTGATCCTTTGAAGACTAATGCAGTGAAGCACTGGCCTAGACCAATTACTCCATCTAATATTAGAAGATTTTTCGGTTTGGTTGGATATTATAAAAGATTTTTTGAAGGATTCTCCTCAATATTTACACCATTAACTAAGCTGACCCAAAAGAAAGTGAAGCTTATATGGTCAGATAAGTGTGAGAAGAGTTTCCAAGAGATAAAGGATAGATTGACATCGGTACAAGTGTTAGCTCTTCCTGAGGAGTTAAATGGATTAATGGTGTATTGTGATGCTTCTTTAGTTAGTTTAGGTTATATGTTGATATAGAATGGGAGAGTGATAGATTATACCTCTAGACAACTTAAGGATCACAAAATGAATTACCCAACTCAGGACTTGGAATTATCTATTGTGGTATTCATATTCAAAATTTAGAGACATTACCTCTAAGGTGAGAATGTTGATGTTTTCACTAATCATAAAAGTCTTCAGTATGTATTTTCTCAAAGGGAGCTAAATCTTCGTCAGACAAGGTGTGTGGAGTTATTGAAAGGTTGTGACATGAATGTGCTATATCATCTGGGTAAGGCCAACGTGGTAGCAGATGAACTAAGTAGGTTGTCTATGGGCAATGTGTCTCACATGAAAAGAAAGAGAGAGAGTTGGCTAAAGAAGTGCATAGGTTAGCTCATTTGAGAGTATATTTTCTCGACACTGATGATGGGGGAGTAGTAGTTCAGAATGGTTCAAAATCATCATTGGTAGTGGAATTGAAAGACAAATGGCGGAATGATCCCATACCTAGAAAAATATTAGAAGCAGTCCAGCTATAGAAAGTTGAGGTTTTCTCCTAAGGGAGAGATGATGTACTTCATTACTGAGGTAGGCTTTATGATCCAAATATAGATGGATTGAGGGAAAACACTAGACGAGACTCATGGTTAGATATATTCCATTCATTTGAATACTACTAAGATGTATCGTGATTTACAAGAAATTTATTGGTGGAATGGTATAAGAGAGATATATCCAATTTTGTAGCCATGTGTCCAAATTTTTAGCAAGTTAAGGTTGAACACCAAAGATCGGGTGGAACGTTGTAAGATATTAGTATCCCTACTTAGTTGTGGGAAGTAGTAAATATGGATTTCATTATAGGGTTTCCTCGTACAAGACGTTAGCATGATTCAATTTGTGTCATAGTAGATCGAATGTCTAACTCAGTTTATTTCTTACCTTTCAAAACTTTAGAAACCATGGAGGATTATGCTTGAATATTTATCCATGACTTTGTAAGGCTTTATGGGATGCCCTTGTCCATAATTTAAGAAAAAGGAACACAGTTCACTTTGCAATTATGGTAGTCTTTTCAGAAGGGCCTTGGGACAAAGGTTAAGCTTAGTACTATTTTTCATCCGCATGATGGTCAGGATGAGCGTACAATTTTGACATTATAAGACATGCTTAGAAAGTGTGTTTTATACTTTAAAGGAATTTGGGCTGACCATTTACCTTTGATTAAGTTTTCTTATAACAACAGTTATCATGCTTGAATTCAGATGGCTCTATTTGAAGCGTTGTATAGGTATAGGTGTAGATCGCATATATGATGGTTTGAGGTTGGTAAAGCAGCTTTGATTGGGCCAAGATGTATTCATGAAGCTATTGAAAAGGTTTATTTGATTCATGACAGATCAAAAACTTCTTAGAGCTGTCAGAAATCATTTACTGATGCAAGAAGAAGAGAGTTCTAGTTTGAAGTGGGTGATTGGGTATTCTTGTAAGTGTCACCTATAAAGGGAATAATAAGGTTTGGAAAGAAAGGGAAGCTGAGTCCCTAATTTATTTCACCGTATGAGGCAGTGAGGCGTGTTGGAGAGCTTTCTTACGAATTGAATCTCCCATTTAAGTTAGTTATGGTTCAGCCAGTATTTTATGTTTTGATGCTTAAGAAGTGCATTGGAAATCCGTCTTTAGTAGTTCCCTAATATATTATTAGGGTCAAGGATAACTTGATGTATGAGGAGATTCCAACAGAGATATTTGATTGACAGAATCAAAATATATTTGTGAATATCAAAAGTGTGTAAATGTTATAAAATAGAAATAAAGGGTATTTATAGTACATAAGGAATCCTTAAAACCAGAGTTCGAATTAAATTGGAGAAAACAGGGTTGGTGGCCACATGTATCTCGCACCCGCAGTCGTGTACTGGTGCAAGTACTACCTGTGGTCTCAAGGTCTAAGGAATAAGGAAGTAGCATCAGTAAAAGATCTTTGGAGAAACCAATTGGTTGAAAGGTCAACTTCGGAAGCTAAAGTAGAAATGATGACCAAGTATCCCCATCTCTTTCCCTCCAATTCAGTTCCTACCTAAGGTAAAGTTTTACTTTCAGGAAGCTCATTCTCTAAAAGTCTTTTTAAGTTATCCTATATTGTATCTTATGTTGTGAGAAATTGAGTCCTTGTGGTAGTAGTAAGCTTGATTGTAAATTTAGTGTGAGGATGTTGATTCTTTTCCAAAATCCAATCCTAGGTGAATCACATTCGAGGACAAATATTTCCAAGAGGGAGATATTATAATACCCCATGTCTGAAAGCTTTTGTGCATCATACGAATCAGTTCATTGAGTCATACATACTTCATACGAGTCATATATAGTTAGTCGTACCCATGTCAGGGTAGAGCATTTGGGTTCTATTCAAGGTATAAGTTGATCCTATAAGTCATCAAGAATCATAAGAGTCGTATAATGTGAAGTCATTAGTTCACTAGTGTAGGCTCCCAAAAATTTTGTCCAAGTTATGAGTAGAGGGCTACAAGTTGTATGAAGATGTTACTAGTCGTAGGTTTAGACTCGTATGTTGACTAGTATATACTATCTTGGATTTTCCCAAGCTTATGAGTTAGCAGGCCTAGTCGTATCTCACTATACGAGTCATACTGTTGAGATATGAAGAATGATGACAAATTTTTGAGAAGTTTAGTTAAAGGGCCTTTTGGTCTTTGCCCCATTAATTCCCAACCCACGACCTATTGATGTTGGGTATATTTATTTATTCTAGAGTTACTATTCTAGCCTTTTTAGCCTTGTTTTGAGAATGATTTGTGTCCTATATGAGTTGATAATGTGATAAATGCATATCAAAGTGTTAAAGCATGCGTTTATGATGTTCAAAGTGAGTTTCAAGAAAGTTTGTACCTTAAAGATTCATTTAGATTTAACATGGAAAACTAGTGTTACTAGCTTGAGCTAGGTGCTTGTTTAGTTGATTCCGGTGGATTCTATTATGTTTAAAATGTTCCAAATGGTTTTTATGTGTAATTAAAATAAATTGTTGATAATGTTCAAGGGTAAATTGTATCAAGACAAGAGTCAAAACAATAAGCTTAAGCTTAATGTGAATTTAGCCTATGCTTAGCTCATGTTTCTAGTTTATCGTCTTGGATGTTGTGTTGTTTTGAGCTCTAAATTATTGTGTTTAATTCTTTAGGATTCTTGTTTAATGGATTATGATGATATATGAAGGATATAAAAGCTTCAAATCAAGTGGAAACAACTCAAAAAGGATCGGAATTACTCAACGAAGGCACAATACGCAGATTGATGTACTTTTGCCCCCCTGGAATGCCTTAGGCGCGTGTAGACTATAGGAGTATCCAATGGATGCATGAGAAACACAATTGGATTCAGAAGAGGCCCAAGATAGTAACCAACTGGCGTGTGGTGGTTCAAACCACAATTAGCCCATGATGCGGGCTCATTTTGGTGGTCCCTTGACTTAGAAAAACTTCCGAATAACAATTCCAGAGGCTTAGGGCAATTTGGAGGTGATTCCTTACCTAGTAGCGGGCTCAATAGCTGAAGGTTTTCTTGTCCAACACAGAATGGTCTTACTCTTATACTATAAATACATTTTATATCACAATTTTTTTACATACTTTTGGACATCTTGGAGCCTTGGAGGTTACCACAATTTCTTTTTAGGTTTTAACATTCTTTAATTTAGTTTCTTTATGGTTTGTATCATCTATCCTAGGGATTGGATGATGAATATTTCAATTAAAGTCTAAAACTCCTTTTCTAGGGTTAAGGCCTAGATTATGACTACTTTAGTTTTGAATTAATTTAGTTTAATAGCTTATCATTATGGTTGTTTATTTATTCTTGATTTAACTATTTTGAGGATTTATCACCCTTCGAATACATCAATTATCTACCTTTTGATCTGGGGAGAGGGAATAGGGAGATAGAACATAAGAATAAATAAAGTATGGTTCTTATCTTTTTATAAAATAAGGAATTCAAATTAGCATCTAGTACAAGATGTACTTAGAAGCCTTACTTGATTCACACATAGGATGATAGATTTAAAACACTTAATTAGATTATTGCATCCCTACTCAACGATGTAGCTATAATATCCAAATTAGGTAAAAGGTTAGAGGTCAGGAGACCATAATCGTGCAATTAACTCTACGAATCAACAACTAAGATAAGTAATTTAACTAACAAAGTTCAATGGTGTAGTATTATTGTCCTTAAGCCTTAACCCTGGGCTTCTATCCATTGATTTTCCAAAGTCATTACTTTTCTGCATTAGTTTAGTTTAGTTTTAATTTACAATTCTAAAACTGTATTTGCTACTCTCCTCAATTGGTTAAACTAGAATTGTATAGTTAGCAAATTCAAGTACCTGGGAGATCCATACTTGGGCTTTCTTGAAGCCACTTTACTACTTAATAAGACCATGTACACTTGAGTGTGCGCTTGGGCACTGTCAAGTTTTTGGCGCCGTTGTCGGGAATTTGTAACTAGGCAACTATCTTATTTTAATTTTTTCTACATTGAGTTGTAAATAGTTTTTTGTTTTATTAGTTTTCTTTTATTTTTCTTTATTTTTATTTTTCTGACACTGTTCTTGAGATCTCATTCTTGAATAGATGATTTTCAAAGGATGATGATTCTTGTCATTTTTGTGGAGGACCCCACCATGAGGATTTTGTCCAAATTTTAATCCAAGCATTTGGAGGGGACCTGCTTGTTTTTTACCTGTGCATGAGACTACAAGTTGGTGTATGTCTTATGGCAATTTGTATTACTCTGTCGATATGTGACCTTTTAATCCTGATTCAGTCGTGTTTGTGGGTAATGCTCAACAAATAACTTAGGAGGTTCAGGAAATACCATCACCACCTACTCCATAGAGGTGGATAAAAATACAAGAATCACAGTCACTCAGTTGTCATCTTTATATTGAGACTGAAATTGAAAAGATGATCGAGAGTGAGTGTGTTATTGATAGTGTAAATCTAGAAATGGGATTGGTTGGGCCTCATTCAAAGTACTTTTCTACATTATGTTTGCATGATGTCTTATCTGTGGAATTATCTAAAGTAGTGAAAGAGTGTCAAGATGAGGAACTAGAATCCTATATTCTTGATTTTACACCGGACAAGCAACATAAAAACATTCCTTACTTCAAGGATGAGTGGTTTACCGTGCAAATTCTATTACTCGGTTCCTTAATCTTTGTACCACCTCCCTATGATCGAGGAAAAAATATAGATGTAATGTTGGGGGAGAAATTCATATCCTCTAGGTGGAGGAAAAAGTTAATTGGGCCGTGTCACGACACTAAATTAGGTGCTTCTTGGGAGGCAACCCATGCTAAGGTATGTTTTATTTTTAGTTTTATTTCATGTATTTTTTTTGAGTCACAGGTTAATGGGAAGTCTGAGTACTGGAAAGCTAAGCTAAGGATAATGACAAAGATTGAGTGTGGGGTCCCATGGATCTCATTTATGAGTAAAGATGCAACTATCTAGGCCTAGAGGCCTCAAGGAGTATTTCGGTCTCTTGCTTTTAAATTCACTTTGGGGACAAAGTAGATTTTTAAGTGTGGGGTGGGGGAAATTCCCAACTTTTGGCTTAATTTACAATTTTTTGTGTAAGATATTCTTGTTTGTGCTATTTTTGATTGCATGGTGCAAGTGTTTTGTTTTGGGAAAGCATGCTGATTGGTGTGAATTGCTACTTTTGAAACTATTAGACTAATGGGTGGGACTTTTATTATTGTTGGCTTAAATTGAATGCATGTTATTGTTTGGTTGGGAGTCTATGATGATCCTATTGAGTTGAGCATGTGCCATGTGCGTGTAAGGTTTTTGTATATTCCATGTTGTATATGATGTCTAGAACTTGCCCGGTGTGTGTGTAAAGTGAAATAAAGAGTGGTTTTAGGAGATGATATAGGCATTTCATTGATAGGCTTGTTTTATACCTTCTATTTGTCTTACCCTTTATGCATTATCATAGTTAACCTCCATTGAGCCTTTATCCTTTTCTTTGGCAGCTTTATATGTAGCCTGATCCCTTCTTTGATACACCAAAATTTGATCCGAAAAGCTCCTAAGTGCTTTAATAAAAAAATATTGATTTGGTAAGGAGTTTGAGAAATTGAAGAAGAAAAAAAAAGTGAAATTAATGCCCCAAGGTAATTGTTATTGGTGTTTATATTTGATGTATGGTGTTTGGGAGTGATATAAATGGAGTTAAAAATATTCCCATGATTGTAGAAAAAGAAAAAAATTGAATCTTGAAGGAATAAATAATACGCCCACCATGTGTTTGTGAAAATGCCTAAAAGAGATGGGGCAAATAAAAGAATAGGGTAGATAAAAATTGGTGTAAATGGGTTGTTGGAGATTGGTTCTAATTGTATAATGTAGTGTATTAAAGCACTTACAGAGGTTAGTCACTATTCCCAAATAGTTCCTACCCGTACCTTGTCCTACATTACAACCTGAAAAAGTCCTAATTGACCCTAAGGTTTACATTCTAAAATTAGTGGAGCATCACACTAAGAGCAAGCCTATGGTTCATTGTGTGTAACTTGTGAATTCTTTGTGAGAGTGAGTGTAATTTGATTCCTGTACCTATTATGTTATGAATTTCTTAATTGTGAGTGATATGGGTAACTCTCTTGTTGTGAGGACACATGTTTGATGAATGTAGGTGATTTGTATGATGTCCTTGATTGAATGATAAGCATAATTTTGCCAGCATGTTCGAAGGAGAACGTCTCTTCTTTCTCCAATAGTTTTCAAAGTGGATTTTCAACCTTCGAGAAGTCTCTTATAAACCTCCGGTAAAAGCCAGCATGTCTAAGAAAACAACGCACTCCATACACTAAAATGGGAGGTGGTAGTTTCTCAATAACTTCAACCTTGGCTAGATCAACCTTTATCCCTTTTGATGAAATTTTGTGCCCGAGAACGATGCCTTCTTTTACCATAAAGTGACATTTCTCCTAATTAAGCACCAAATTGAATTCAGTACATCGTTGCAAGGACATACTCAGGTTTACCAAACATAGCTCAAATGAATCTCCCACCACAGAGAAATCATCCATGAACACCTCTAAGGTACCCTCCACCATATCTAAGGAAATAGACATCATACACCATTGGAAAGTAGCAGGTGCATTGCATAACCCAAACGACATTCTCTTAAATGCAAAGGCTTCATATGGGCATGTGAATGCCATTTTGTCCTGATCTTCAGGAGCAATACAGATCTGGTTATATCTAGAATAACCATCCAAGAAGAAATACCACCCCCTTCTGGCCAATAGATCAAGAATTTGGTCCATAAAGGGCATCGGGAAGTGGTCTTTCAAAGTCCATGAGTTTAGTTTATGGTAGTCCATGCAAACTCTCCTCACAGTCAGAGGCTTGAGTGGAATCAACTTATTCCTTTCATTTGCAACAACAGTCATGCCCCTTTTTTTGGGCACGCATTGAACTGGGCTCACCCATTTACTATCAGAAATAGGGTAAACCACTCCTGCATCCAACCACTTAATAATTTCCTTCTTAACCACCTCTTGCATTGGTGGGTTAAGACGGTGCTGGTGCTCGATGGTTGGAGTATAATCTTTCTTAAGTTGTATTTTATGCGTACAGATGCCAGGGGGAATGACAATAATAACTGTGATAGTCCATCCTATTTCTCTTTTGTACCTCTGAAGTGCCGAAATAAGTGCTTCTACCTACTGCTCACCCAAATCAGCTACAATAATAACAGGTAGCATGTTTTTGTTGCCTAAAAACATGTACCATAAATGCCCTGGCGGTTCTTTCAATTCCAACACCGGTGGCTCTTCGATGGATGTCTTAGCTGGTGGTGTTGGTCGATTAGCAAGATCAAGATCAAGCTTCTTAGGAGCATAAGAGTATGAACCCATTCCTTACAAAGCACAAACAGTTTCTTCGTACTCTTCAATGCCTTCACGATCAAAATTCATTAGAACTACGACTAAAGGCTCGATAACAAGTTTCTCCTCTATTTAAACCTCCTGCTCATCCTCATAATATACATTAAAAATTGAGAACACACTCATTTCTTTATGCTGCTTTATCGATTTCCACACATCAAATCACACTACCTCATCATTCATCCTAAATAAGAGCTCATTAGCTAGTAGATCAATCAATACACTTCTGGTTGTGAGGAAAGGTCGACCCAAGATTATGGGCACCTCAAATTCCACCTCGCAATCAAGAATGACAAAATCCACAGGAAATATGAAGCTAGTTACCTTCACCAATACATCATATAAAATACCAACAGGTCATTTCATGGACCTATCCGCCGTCACGAATTAAATATTGGTAGGTGTGGGATTTCCCAAACCCTGCTTTTTATAGACAGCCAGCGGCATCAGATTAATGTTCTCTCCCAGATCACATAAGGCCTTAGCGAATTCTAGAGACCCAATCTTACAAAGAATAGTGAATGCTCCTGGGTCTGCCTTCTTATGCACCAAGGACCTCGTAGAAATAGCGCTACAATGATGGAGATTATCCTTCGGTTCATAGCTCACCGCTCTTTTCTTTGTCACAAGGACCTTCATGAATTTAGCATACCCTGGCATTTGCTCAAGTGCCTCTACCAAAGGCACATTTATTGTTAACTGCTTCAACATTGCCATGAATTTACTAAATTTTTTGTCGTAAACCTTCTTCTTCAATCTTTGAGGAAAGAGAGGTGGTGGTCTTGGGAGAGTTTTCACCACTACTTCCTTTTCCTTCTCTTTCCCTTTTTCTAATTCATCAACCTGCTGATGATTAGAAGGGATATCAATGCCATCCATCCTTAGAATCTACTAGATTATTTTTTTCAAGCTCAGCATCTACTTCAATCACATCTTCAACTCCACCTTTTCCCACAGAAGGGCCAGGTAATATCTTAAAACTTCTAGGGGTGATTTCTATACATGAGCCATCATTCCGTAGATCATGAATCATATCACTAGGTAACGCCCCACTCTTACTCTGGTTCAGTACTGCAGAGAGTTGGCTCATTTGCTGTTCCAGCTATTTGATCGAAGTGGAGTGCAAGTTTACCAACTAACTCATAGAGGATAGATCAGTCTTCATAGTAGTCACCCCTGAGTTGGTAGCCTCCACTCTCTTTAACAAATTAGCCATCATGTCCTCCATAGACATCTCTTTAGAACATGTTGCAGCGGCCTCACAATTTCTAAGAGGGACATATAACCCACTCCTATCATTATTGCTCCTCTAATTTTCTTGCTCTTGGTTCTTATATCCAGCGTTGTCATAATAAGTCCGACCTTCATTTCCTATGCTATTGCCTCGAAAACCCCTTGATTATTTACATAGTTGGCCTCTTCTTCAGAGTCGGACTCTACTTTGCCCTGCAATCCCACAGCCATCACTTTCTCAGTTTTACTTGATAGTAAATGCTTGGTTAGCAAGTCCATCTGCGTTTTTAGGTGAGCCATGTCTTGATCATGCTCCTCATCTCTTCTATGTTGTTCTGCAGTCATACCAACAGAAACAGTAGGGCTTGCTACCACAAAGTCTCTGGTACGCCATGCCCAACTCTGTTTGGTCATTCTCTCTAGCATTTATGAAGCCTTTGGAAATGTAAGATCAACAACGAACCACCAGCAGCATTATCTACAATTGGTTTTGTCACAGACTTAAGAGCCCTATACAAAGTCTCCATCAAGTGTATGTCCGTCATGTTGTGGTTCAGACACTGCATCAGCTTCATTTTGAATCTCTCCCAGGTTTTATGCAAGGATTTAGTTGGGAGCTATCTAAAGTTACTAATCTCATCCCTCAGCTATACGCTCCTGAAAGGTGGAAAGTATCTTTCTAGAAAAGCTCCTTTCAACTGCCTCCAGTTGGTTATAGAATTGGGTGTCAGCTCATTAAGCCATAATGTTGCCTCCCCAGACAGAGACAACGGAAACAATCTCAAATAGATACCATTTTGACCAACTCCTGGGTTATCAAAAGATTTACAAATGGTTACAAAGTTCACCAGATGCACGTTTGGATCATCCCTAGAAAGGCCACCAAATAACCCCTTCAGATGAAGGAGTTGAATCATAGTAATTGTAATGTTGAATTTTGTCCAAGGTGCTAACGGTGGAGGAATAATTGCACCCGTTCCACCTGCTCCATCCATTTCATCATCATCATCATCATTGAGGTCATACTAGACCGGCAGGTGATCTTGTCTTCCTCAGGACGGATGGTTCCTGTTAGTATTACGTTGTACTGGTGCAGCTATTTCCTCTACATGCCTTGGGTTACCAGGGTTTAGCAACTCCTTGTCTCCCAAGTCTTTATCCTCAAGATTTAGGTGCCGTACTTTTTGACCTTCATTCTGCACATTCACCTCAGCTCTAGCTAAGGCTGCTAACCTTTCAGCCTTCTGCTAGTCTGCCATTCTGCTGATTAGTTGCGGTTCCAGATTAAATGGTAATAATGGTTCTCCAAAACTTCTGGTTCTTTGCATACACCACAAAAGACCTGTATCAAACAAAACAACAAATAAACGTAAAACTAGGAAACTTGACTAACAGTCAATTAGCGCACACAGACTTCAATTTACAACCATATTCCCCATCAACAACGCCATTTTTGATAACGTTCAAACTATAAATCTCTTACTAGAATGTAAGTGATCATTGTCAATATATAACCTAACTAGGTTAGGGTCGAATCCCACAGGGAATATGGTGTGAATTTGAGTTATCTGTGGGTTAATCAACTGATAGTTAGCAATTTCCTATGAATGGGGGTTTTGGAAAGGTAGCAAATAATTTCTTCTCAATTCAGTGCTTGAAATCAATATGATAAGGGAAACTAGAGTTGTGTTCACTATAAGTGTTGTAATTTGACAGACGCTAGTATCGGTTCAAGATTCTTGTGGTAGGTAGGAACAATAGACTATCCTTGTTGAAGTTATGTCTAAATCTTTCTCAACCTATTTAGACATTTAACCACCTAATTCTTTTGAACTTAGGGAATTTATATTTAATAACAGGATGTTATATCAAATTAATTGATCTTGTTACAACATTAATTATTAAATAGAAGTTTGATGCTTCTAAAGTCCCTGTTAATAATTTCCTTCTTACTAGGGTAGATTTCTTATCTGAAGCAATCACAAGTAAGCAAGGCCTATTGTTTGCAACCAATAGTCAGAATATAAAATAATGGAATTAACAAGAAGATCACTTAGTTACGTTACAAACCCAAACCCATAGATCCCACAACTAGGGTTAAAATAATTTAGCTACTCAGAATATAATAAGCAAGACAACAAGTTGAATTCATAATTTTGATAGATGAACTTACAACAACATGAATAGCAACAAGTATTTCTTAGATTTGATCACAGTGGAAAATCCCCAAACAATGGTAACAATCTCTCCAAAAATAATTCTTTTGTTAAAGTCAGAAAACTAGAGAGAGAACTTGATGAAATCATGAAGTTCAAGATCCTTAGAAAAACCCTAAATTATGCCTTAAATACATCAGCCTAATTATGGAAACAAATCATAGATTATAGATATTTTCTCGCACAGGTGACGATGAAGCGTGATGCTTTATCAAGAGTCTGACGACTTATCAGAAATATCGTTAGCTTCTTCTCCAAGTTTGATGATTTCTGCCCTAGGCTGACGATGACACTCTGACAGATTATGAGGAGTCTGATGACTTATCAGAATTATCATCAGGTCCTCTTCCACTTTCATGATTTCTGCCTTGGGATGACGGCATTCTTGATGGCTTATCAGACACCTGATGACTTATCAGAATTGTTGTCAGGTCCTCTTCCACTTTCATGATTTTTGCCTTGGGATGACGGCATTCTTGACGGCTTATCAGATACCTGAAGACTTATCAGAGAATGTCATCACACTTCTGCTCCCACTACCTCATACTGTCTATAGCTAACGATGATTCTTATAGCTTATCACAAAGTTGACGACTTATCAGACAAGTCATCAACTACACTTTCTTGGCCACTTGTTCCAAATTCACCTCTTTTGCTCTTATTATCTTAGGTTTTCTTTGCATCTCGACTTTCCTGTATTATAAAAGATAACACAATCAAAAATGACAAAAGTTACTTAAGACTTTGCAATTATTCTCAGTTAAAAGCCTCAAATATGTTAGCATCTACTCACACATCACCTACATCCCAATTTTTGGTGAGTCCTCATGGTCCGAGGACCCATCTCATCAAATTTTTTTAATGTTGTAAGAATTTTAGTTATTTCATTTTCGTTTATGTTTAGGTCAGTAGGGTTTATTTGAGTGGATCGTTAGTCAGTAGTAGAGGCTTGTCAGACTGTGTATGTTTAAGATCAACAAGTTTATTTGATGCTTCCAAGTTAAAGACTTTCATAAAGATTTGGCATCGATTACTTTTAGTTTTCTATATGAGTTAGTCAACTTTTTATGTGAGTTTCAAGATAAACAGATAGCATGGGTTAGTTTAGGGCTATTCGTAGCCTTGAGCATTGTGTGATGTCTAGGAGTGGTACTTTTGGGGATTTACAAATTGATCGTTCAATTCTTTAAACTCGGCTAGGGCTATCTTATAATGAGGAATAAAATGGGCTTGGTGCCTGGCACAACATCAATGGCAAAATCAATATTATGATTCGAAGGCATATCAGGCAAATACGTAGGGAACACATCCACAAAATCACAGATAGAGTCTAGGGAAGGAGGAAAAACAATAGTAGTATCATGAATATGAGACAAATAATATAACCATCCCTAGTCAACCAATCTACAAGCCTGAACATAAGATATGACCCTTTTAGGGCCCTAATGAAGCGCACCCTACCAATCTATCCATGGTACACCTGGCGAAGCTAAAGTCATGGTCTTAGAAAAATAGTCTAAGACGACATAATAAGGAGCCAGCCAATCCATACCAAAACAACATCAAAATAAACCATATCTAACACAATCAAATCTACCCAAGTCTCACAATCACAAAAGGTAATGACATAAGATCGGTGCACCCAATACACCACTAAAGAATCTCCTATAGAGATTGATACATGAATAGGCATGGTAGGAGGATCACTAATAGAATCAAATACCAAAGCAAAATATGTAGACATGGAGAAAAAGGTTGGACTGGAGTAAAATAACACAGATGCGGATCATAAAAAAGTTGGGATGATACCTATGATATCAATATCAAAAGCCTCTACCTCAGGTCTACATGGTAAATCATAACACAATCCATGACCACCAACTAGATAAATAGCCCCACATCACCATAACAACCTCTACTACCTCTACCTTTCGTGCCTCTAGTAATACCCCTACCCTTACAGTTGTATTATGAGTAGCCCTAAAAATATGATGGGAATAATCATTAGCCAAATGGTTAGTCTCATTACATAAATAACAAGCTTTAAACTTTCTTTAATGGCCACTATGCACTGCTGAACTAGAAGACCCACGAGAACTATTAAAATCTTTACCTCGATAAGTCTAACATCTAAACTTACCAAAATAATGCACCTTCTTATCACCTCCCTGGGATACTAGAGAAAAAGATACTTTTGTTCGCACCTGGTCCCCTAAACTCTGGAATGAATCCCGAAACACTATCATCTATGTCACGGCTAGCTGAAGAGCATGAGTCAAAATTAGACCATCTGGCTGAGACCCCACCTAAGGAGGTAACATAGATGAGGGATGCACTCTTGATCCTGAAGCACCATACTCAGTTTTCAGTGCTAATGGAGGAATAGTACTCAAGTTCTATGGAGTACCAAAAATAGAAGTAGGCATAACAAAAGGAACACCAAAACCAGACTTTAGCATAATAGAGGTACTATGCTCAGAGCTGGGGGAATACCAAATAAACTCAAAAGGGTGCCCTCCAAACGGGTCTATAGATGAATCACCAATCCCCCCAATACTGAGGTAGAAGAACTCTAAGGAACTGGAGTACAGCTCACACATCCAAACTTCTCAACACGAGGCTCAATGGAGAGTACTTTGACACTTCTCATAGATAGGGTTGATCCGTAAGCCTGTCCACTCCCTAGAATCTGTCCAAGACTCAAGGCTCGCCCTCTAGGTGAAGGATCTGCATCTCTGATCATATTGGACCTAGTTGACACCATCTATGCAAAGAGAGTAAAACACAACTCATAACAAGGGGTATGAATGAACTGCACATAATAAGAAATAAAATAAGGAAAGTATTCTTAATGACATCCTATAGCCTCTAAAAGATAGATACGAATATAGACGTACCAATCCACAAGACTCTATTAGACATCCTATTTTTACATCACGAGAGAAGTGAAACCTGGATGCTTTGATACAAATTTGTCACAACCCAAAGACCTAGAGTCATGATGGCACTTGTCGCAACATACCTTAACAAGTAAGACTATAAACCAAACTGATACACAAAGGGGAAAACACAGAAATACCCCCAAGATAATGCTTCAAGAACAAAGTTGAACTACATAAGTATGATAAGTGCAGAAGGAATATAATCAACAATGCAACCATAACTCCCAAAACCCAATGTCAACAGTATAAGAACTAATAATACATTGATGAGTCGAATACAACAGAAATACCCACAAAGGGTCAACATTTTTCTCCAAATAAAAATAAAGACGTTACTACTATAGAAATATAGAGTAAAACTCCAGACTCATGAATGTCCAACAGCTAGCTTGAGTAAATCTGAAGGCACTCAAAATCAACTAATCTGAGGCGCACTCGAGTTAGGACCTGCATCGAAACGTCATAATAAGTATGCGTACTGTCAACTTATTCTTAGTAGGTATCATAGGCCAACGAATAAAAGTAGTAAATAAAGTATAAAAAATATACACTAAGGGAAGGTCACCAACAATCATAATATGTCCCACAACGAGAGTCTACACCGCTTTCAATGACAGTTCTATAATATAAACATATAATAATATAAAAACCCACCAAATAGGGATACAGATACACACAATATAACATACAAGCAGAATAAAAGAGGAGCATAAATAATAAAGATCATCAAGTACAAATAAAGGAAGATAGATGTAACACCTCGATAAATTATAGAATTTATTTTAATATTTTAGATAAGTATAACTCTTAGTTTATAAATATTTATGACGAACATAAATTTTAAAGAAAATTATATTGTGTGTAAATATATATATGTGTGTGTATCTAAATGTAGTGTATATAATATGTATGGTTATGGCTAGTGGATAAAAGAATAAGTAAGAAGTTTTATTATATATATATATATATATATATATAGATATATGTAAAAAATAAATGTGCAAATGGGGTCACTCTATTATTCATTTTCTATACAAAAATACATAAAGAAAATAAGGGGAGAAAATCTTTATCATCTTACCCAAAACCACCGCTTCTTTCCTTTCTCTCTCTAACGTTACTGTGCCACAGCTTCGCTGGCAATAATAGTCATCAGTCAGCTAAATCCTAACTGGTGTAGCTCCCGTAATCTACTCTCCATCTCTCCCTTGTTTTAGTTTATCCATCCGCCCCTTTCTCTCTTACTTTTATCTTTTCTTTCTCTACAGTTTCACTAACAGAAAAACTAGCATCGACGAAATTCACCACTATCCCAGCCGGTAAACCCTTTTTTGCTTACTATAGCATAGGCCTTCGTCGGTCTTTCGTCCCTTCACTTATAGACAGCGTCTTGGATTCACTATCGCTCATGACTTGGTATAGAGCCATGTAGTCGTCGGTTTTACCACCGAAATGCCTATGAGATAGTGGTCGACCTTTTGAATGCCTTTTTTCTTACTTTTCTTAGAAGCCCTTTATGACTATACTATAACAGGGGGGTGTTCACCTTTGGAAACTTAGCTACTTAAGTCCATCTCAGAAAGTCAAAGTAAGGGCGAACGACATTCTGTTCTACAGCTACAACACAACATATATTATATTAATACGTATTATTTTATTAATATATTAATTATTGTATTAATATGTATTATTTTCATATTAATATTAAATATCTTAATAGTAGAACTACTTTCATACTACTAAACAAGGGAACCTTCGGTTCTCTTTGTAAACGCTGCTTATTATAGTTTACATTCAAACCAAAGTAAACCAAGCCTAAGCTGTCATGAAATCTTATTGATATTGATTAAGGAGTTTATTGGAGTTTAGCTAACTGAATCCATAAACCTAGAAAGTCATCGTCACTTTTTTTTAATTTGAATTTAACTCTATAGGTAGGTATCAACGGGGCTTGCATAATGTAGTTATTGTTAGGGCTAAAGTAGCATTTTTTATTTGTGAAGATCTACTGAAGTACCAAAGGCGAACGGGGCTCCCAGGCCGGAACATCTAGTAGAATGCTTGGCCTCCTATGCTGGAAGAGAGACCCGAAGGGTAAGCTTATGGCGATTAGCTTCTAGCACTAAATAATAGGCATTAGGCATTCTGAACTGAAAGGAGGCAATAAAATGAAGGGAGTCATTACGGGCCGACTACAAGAAAAGCAAAGCTTCATAGACTCCGTTAATTCTATAGTTTCACTAGCAGAAAAACTAGCACCGACAAAATTTACCACTATCCCAATCGGTGAACCCTACAAAAATATCCCCTAATAGATTTGGGTTGGAAGAGGGAAAGGTCTTTGGTTTCTCAACATTGATTTTGAAATATTAAGATGGAAAACTGATTATCTTTTATCTATCAGATTGTGGAAAATAGTAGTTGACAAAACAAAGGTTACAATCCTGTGGGTTGAATTGTTTGATACTTGTGGTCTTACCGTTAGCTAGGAAGACATTGATACGCTCAAATTACACCTCTCTTACGAGAGAGTATGCGGTCGTTGTCAAATATATAACCTAACTAGGTTGGGGTCGAATCCCACAGGGAATATGGTGCTAATTAAGTTGTATGCAGATTAGTTGACTTTTAATCATTTATTTCCGTAAAATAAATAGAGGGGATTTGATTCAGTTCACAAATTAATGGTTTCAGTTTAACAAGATGAAATATGTGTAGTATTATTCAAATTCAGAGAAATAGCAAGCTAGGGTTCTGTCCACCTTGTAGTTTTCAATACTTTCTAACTATGGGTTTTACGAATTCATACATGCATCATGTTACAGAGAAACGTATTGTATTTAATAACATAATCCTAGTGTTTCTCAACCATCAAGGACTAATCCACTTTAGTTCTCTCGAATCAAAAGCGTTTACCAAAAATAATCTGAAATCTCCAAGTAGTTAATCTTGCTAAGGCATTAACATATGAAATAGGGATTGGAAATTCTATTTTCTTGTTTGCAACCAAGAGAATTCAAAATAAACGAAGAGAGTATGATGTAAACAAATCAATGCATAATGAATTCAAAACCCAAAGTAATAGATTGTATGCTACAAGGCTTCCATAACCCTAACTAATAAACTTAGCTACTCATGAATAAAATGAAAAGCATCATAAATATATTCATCATACCAAAAACTAGAAGACGATCTTAGTTTGCGAATACTGAAAACAAGAGAGAAAAACATTTCTCTCTCTCTCCTCAAGCTAAGCCGCCTTTCTCCTCTCTCGGAATAATATAGAATAATGAATAAAAATTCATCAATTAAGTCTTTTAATAATATCATCTCTCATAATTTACTCCTAAGTCCCTGAACTAATTATAAATGGCAAATTAGTGTTGGACATAGTTTCGAGATGCCACATTTGGTCAAGATTTCTACTCTCTCTTGTGTCATATGCCATCCATATTCCATAGTTCCATTATATCTTCATCTACCTCATTAATACCTAAAATCATGCTAATCACATCGATTAGCTCAATTACATAGAAGTAGAGTAAAAAAATAAGAAACTAGGCACTTTGTTCTCTAAACTTAGCTAAAATATGGATAAGTTATTGTGCTTAGGAGTATAAATACACCCAAGATCAGACATCAAAGGTATGTAAAGCTAAAAACTTCTTCACCTTTAAGGCACGACCTGTAATTGTTTATTCCTTCTGAAGTAGCCGAGATAGTCTACTTGATATATGTGAATTGAGTTTCCAATTTCTATATGTATAACACATGACCACGGATCTTTTTTATTTGAATTATGCATATTCATGCTTCTTGCGTTAATTGGTTGAGTTCAAAGCATATGTACTACTCCCGTCAAGTCAAGTATCTATAGAGTTTGTTTATCTTCATTAGGAATTCTTAGTAGTAACCTAGTATATCGTCATATTCTATGAATTAGAATAAATGGCCATACTATAGTCGCACTAATATATTAGATCACATAGGTATATAGCCATATGATGATATAAATTACAAGCGTTAAAATAGTTTGATACTATCAAAGAAGTCAGTTGTATATGGAGTGCACTACTCGAATAACTAAGCAGTATTTTCCATAATATATACTTGTATAGGCCTAAAAAGCACTATTTGATAAAAATTAATAACGGAATTCTATCATAGGTTTGGCTTGGCACACGCACGACGTAATTTTGTGCACAAAATTGAGAAAAGACCATTATAGTGAGCCCGAATATGTGGCATACCTGCCCTTGTGGCATAATTTTCATTTGGAGTCAGTTGGACTAGTTCTCCTTCCTCGAGCTAATATAGGGCACATATGGCCTGCGAGCAGGCCCTTATAGTAAGTCCCCAAGAAGGGGCATGCCCAGTATCGGACCACCATTATAATTATACTTATAAAATCATAGTCAGGAGTATCTAGGTAAGACATGTCATACACATGATATAATTCCCTTGGTAGGCTGTAATATGAGTATTTGTATTAAAAGTAGGCACACAATATCACTTAGGCAAATTACTAGGCCCTTATAATGATGACTTACTCGTAAGCGCTTATATGATAAGTTAATAAGGTAGATGCACAGGTAATAGTTTATGTGGTGTATTTGGCACCTGTCCCTTATAAGTTATAGTTTTATATAAGAGTCTCTAGTAGTCAATCACCTGCATTTGCTCATTTTATTGTTTAATTCATTGAGTCTCCTTATATATCTGCTTGTTATTCTGTCTTCTTTACATACTAGTACATATTTTATATGTACTGATGTCCCTATGTTCGGGGGCACTGCATTTCTGCAAGTATAGGATCAGGTTTATTTATGACCAAACTTCTATACCAGGTACTTGTTCGTATTCAGCAAAGCAGTCGGTTAGCTCCTTTCTTACCCGGGGCTAATAAATGTCAAGTACTATTTAATTATGTTTCTAAATATAGTTTAGGTATATAGGTGCCCTATCTTGACCACCTTCCCTAGTACAATTATAATTTCTTTTATAGGCTTTGTACACAGAGATAAGTTGTCATACGCGGTCATAGTTTTACATATTTGTATCATATGAGTGTTCAATGGGATATAATTGATTTGTATATACCCCTTTATCATTTTTATGAGTAGTAAATCTTCCGAGCAATATATATATATATATATATGCCGGTCATTTAACTCATACTCATATGGTTATTTTCCATCCCATCTAGGTTATGCGCATGACAGAAGTGGTATTAGATCACTAGGTTTAAGGTGTCCTAGGGAGTCTATGAAGCTGTGTCTAGTAAAGACCCACTTATGGATATGTTGTGCACCACATTTGTAATGGGGAGCTACTTAGGAATTTAGGATTTTTGACCCTTTTTGTTATCTAGATCGTCCGACAAAGCTAAGTTATAAAGTGCTACTTTCGATTCTTATTCTGCTTAATTGTCATACGTATTCATCCTATTAAAGGTAATCTCAAATCAGGCGGATGAGTCAGATACAAGCATTTCAAAAGCAAGTTTACAGCTAAACGCTCAGCCTCAAGACTCTAAACTAAGATTTGAGATATAGTGGGAGTTGGCAGTCAATTAGTAGACCTCTTGATAAGAGATATATTGATCTAGTAAGGCACTTAAGAATGCACCTGCATTGGAGGGCAAGAATATATCCGGAGATGCATAGATTGCCAGTAGTAGATTACAAATGTCTTAAGATATTATAATTATTTGTTCACTTGATTTCACATGGACATAGTCATTTGTTGAGTTTCGTTGGGGCCTAAATTGACAATTCTTAGATATGAATGAAGTTTATAAGATTTCCTTTCGAGTGAAGGGATGGTATGTATACGTGAACCTGATACATGTTCATTATAAGCTTACTGATTTTTGTTTGGCAAGAAAAAAATGTATTAACCCTAGATATTCTTTTTATGTTTTATTTTATATAGTTGTAGTAGTTTTGTCAAGCACAGTCGAACCTCAGTTGTTATGTCCAAGGTGGCTAATCTTTAGGTGTTATGGAGAGATAATAAAATGACTCCATAAGTATGTGGTAAACAAAAGTTCTTGTGTTACATTGTCTTTAGCATCCCACCTATCTATTTGTCTACCAATCTATATGAGCTACTAAATGCAGAGTTCAATAATGTGGCACCTGGTAGCAATAGAAAGAGAATGGTTCAGCTTGTCACCCTAGTAAGAGGCTTATAAAGTGTCCTGATAAATAATTAAATAGACTGATTTTAATAATGTCATATTCCTAGGTTCAAATATATATATATATATAGATGCGTTTATGGTAGATTAATTATTTACGTGTTATTTATATTATAGGTTCTTATTTATATTTTATATATTTTATGAATTATAGTTTATATGATTACATGCTATCTGTTTCATGAAGTATTGATACACAAATTATATGTTTCATAGAGTACCTAATTCAAGACATTGTGTATGCGCATTAAAGGTTATTCATTCAAGGCTCAAAAGGTTACATATCACAATCATTGTATATTGTTTATTTGTACATCACATGTTCTAAAATACTAATTGTTTAAGGGTTATCTATTTCATATGTTTATATAATTAGAATGTAAAGTTTTATTGCTTGTATGATACATACTTAATTTTTATAGGTTATAGATGTATCTGCTCAAAGATTGTTCATAATTAAGTTTTTAAAAATAGTTTGTGTTTTCATAATGTTAAGACTTATGATTAATCACTTTCATAGTTTATTTATTTATATAACTATACTATAAATGTTACGATACAATTCATTTGTCTACATGTTATATATATATATATATCGTGTATTATAATCTATAGTTTATCGTTCAGATAAATCATTTTCTTTTATGTCACCTTAATTGTGGTATAGTTATTTGGTATCATATGTTTCATAGGGTATGTATTTAGAAATATCAAGGACATATTTATTTGTATGACATACGGATATTGTTTACGATGGTCCCCATCATTGGTTCATGGCACTGAAAAGCTCAGTGTTGATGTATTATGTTATGTCTTTACATCTTTATCTTGCCCTTGAATTTTCAAATACTAGTGATTTTTGTAGAATGTTGGTTCCAAAGACAAGTACTCTAATGCAAGGTTCTCAGAGATGCTAGTATAGAATTTAATTTTACATTTTTTTACATGAGGCTTGCTACATATTTTTATAAGTTTGTCTAAGTTAACTATTTTAATTAGTCTACAAGAAATTTTTTTATTTGGCTCGACTACTACGTGTTTAAGAAATCAAATAGCTTTTAAAAATCATGAATGTACATTTTTTTGTCTTTTATCTGTTGCTGTAAGCACACCTTCTGCTTCTAGCCAGGACACATAAACATTGAGTGCTCTTGTTTCATAGTTTTCTTCTTTAATTGTTGTATATTGTTCTAGATAGAGTATTATTTTAGATTTTCAAATTCCCTGTACCTTTTTCATAACGCATGTGTTGAATCGCCTCATTTAGAAGATTAGCTTTTAAAGAATATATTTTTTATTTTATCAAAATAAGGGATTCCTTATTTGTTTGAATATGACTGCATAATGTTCCCTCACTTGACTTTTCTTGGATAAAGTGTGTGAAATACTGCTTGTTAGCAGTCAGATTCAATTCTAAAATTATTTTTTTCCCTAATGACATGTGTGTATTAGCAGTGTGACATCCCTTTCTTATTGGTTGCTTTTATGTTTTTGTCTATTATATTTGTTATCTATCCTGAGTAGGGGGTTTATCGGAAACAGCCTCTCTACTTCAGTTGAGGTAGTGGTATAGACTGCGTACACTTTACCCTCCCCCGGACCCCACTCTGCGGGAATACACTGGGTATGTTGTTGTATTTGTTTATTTGTAGATATTCATCTATAAGTTTTATAATCAACATTAAGCATTGTGATTAGCTTAGTTGCTCTCTATGTACTTTTACAATCCTAGAAACCCATGTACTAGGTGCTCTTATATTATACCTTCTTAGATATCGAAGGTAACTTATTATATATTATATATTTTTACTTTATATAGCAATATATATTAGGTATTAAGATTATATCTATCTATATGATCAAATGACAGATCACGTGTTATAGTTTATCTATTCACGAGTTAATTTTTCTCTTTTAGCCCACATGTCACATGTTAATTATGGTTCATATATTAATGTGTGAAAGATTTGTAGATGTTTATATAGGTACACGTGTTTCATATTTATTGGCTAACATGTTATAATTACTGTATGGTTTGATGGATTAGGCAGGTATCATTTAGAAAAGGCGTCAAGTGGATTCGTAGAATCGACAAGCTAATCCCTGAGTGTATAAGGAAAAATAATAATGTATGGATCTTATATTAACATGTAGAGAAAATTCAGGTGGCCTATGTGAGGTGATAGCCTCCAGATAGAGCTGTAGAGCACACACTATTCCTTATGTGTTTACCACTCAAGTGTTTTTCTCTGATGAGTTATTTCAAGAAGGCGAGATACTTAACTTGTTTTAAGAACCATTTGAGTGTACATTATTATGATTCAAGAAATGTCCGTAGATGCAACTTTTAGTTGCAGAATATAAAGTAAGTTACCATATTGATTATAACTATCATTCGAATATAAGGCTAAGTGGATCCTTGTGTATTATCTGTAGGATATTGTATTTGTCGTGACGCTCTGTGAAGTGTATTTGTATGTATTTTTACTAGTATTTGTCTTGGCGCTCTGTGAAGTGTAGTTATATGTATTTTGGCATGTATTTGTTGTGACGCTCTATGAAGCGTATTGATATGTATTCTTGTTAGCTGACAGGTTCCAATCGGCCTCTTTATAGGATAGACTCTGTCGAAATTTTTGAAAAGTTTAAGAGTTAGCCAAATTTTAAAATCTTGAGGTAGATTAAGGGAAGTGGAACTTGAGTAAATAATTTCATAAACGTCTTCGGTAATTATAGGAGTCAAAATAAGTCTTGTGCATCATTCGAGGGAGAATGATCATGAGTGGGGGAGATTGTAACATCTCGATAAATTTTAGAATTTATTTTAATATTTTAGATGAGTATAACTCTTAGTTTATAAAGATTTACGTGGTACATACATTTTAAAGAAAATTATATTGTGTGTAAATATATATATGTGTGTGTGTATGTAAATATAATGCATATAATGTATATAGTTGTGGCTGGTGGATTAAAGAATAAGTAAGAAGTTTTATTATATATATATAGAGAGAGAGATGTTAAAAAAATTTGGGCAAGTGGTCCACTTTATTATTTATTTTCTCTACAAAAATACTTAAAGAAAAAAAGTGGAGAAAATCTTTATCATCTTTCCCAAAACCACCGCCTCTTTTCTTTCTCTCTCTAACGTTACTGTGCCATAGCTTTGCCAGCAACAATAGTCATCAGCCGGCTAAAACCCCACCGGCATAGCTCCTACTCTCTTCTCTCCATCTCTCTCTTGTTCCAGTCAGCCCAACCGCCCCCTTCCTCTCTCCCAATTCTCTTTTCTTTCTCCATAATTTTGCTCGTCGGCGAACCAGCACCGGTGAAATTCACCACTATACCATCCGGTGAACCACTCTAAAACAACCCCAAATAGATTTGGGTTGGAAGGGAGAAAGGTCAATGGTTTCTCAACATTGATTTTGAAATATTAAGATGGAAAACTGATTATCTTTTATCTATCGGATTGTGGAAAATAGTAGTTAGCAAACAAAGGTTACATTCCCGTGGGTTGAATTGTTTGATACTTTTGGTCGTACCATTATCTAGGAAGATATCAAAGGTATGTAAAGATAAGACCTCCTTCGCCTTTAAGGCATGACCTGTAATCATTTGTTCCTCCTAAAGTAGTTGAGATAGTCTGCTTGATATATGTGAATTGAGTTTCCTATTTCTTTATGTCTAACACATGACCATGTATCCTTTTCATTTGAATTATGCATATTCATGCTTCTTGCATTAATTAGATGAGCTCAAAATATTTTTACTATTCCCATCAAGTCAAGTATCTATAGAATAAAAGACCATACTATAGTCGCACTAATATATTAGATCAAATAGGGATATATCCATATGATGATATAAAGTACAAATATTGTAATAGTTCGATACTATCAAATAAGTCAATTGTGTAATGGAGAGCACTAGTCGAATAACTAAGCAGTATTTGCCATAATATATACTTTCATAGGCTAACAAATCACTATTTGATAAAAGTTAATGATGGGAGGGTATCATAGGTTTTTCTTGGCACACGTACGATGTAATTCTATGCATAGAATTGATAGCAGACCACTATAGTGAGCCCGAATGTGTAGCATACCTGCCCTTGTGGTATCATTTGCATTTGGCGTCAGTTGGACTAGTTCCCCTGACTCGAGTCAATATTTGGCACATATTTCTTGTGGGCAGGCCCTTATATTGAGTCCCTGAGGAGGGGCGTACCCTGTATCAGACCGCGATTATAGTTATACTTATAAAATCATAGTCAGGAGTATCTGAATAACACATGTTGTACACATGACATAGAATACCCTTGGTAGGCCATCATATGAGTATTTTTTTTAAAAGTAACCACAATATATCACCTAGGAAAATTACTAGGCCCTTATAATGATGACTTTCTCGTAAGCGCTTATATGATAAGTTAATAAGGTAGATGAATAGGTAATAGTTTATATGGTGTATTTGGTACATGTCCCTCATAAGTTATAGTTTTATATAAGAGTTTCTAGTAGTCAGTCGTCTGCAGTAGCTCCTTTTGTTGTTTGATTCATTGAGCATCTTTATACATCTGCTTGTTATTCCGTCTGCTTTAAATACTAGTACATATTTTATATGTAATAACTCCCCTACATTCGGGGGTACTACATTTCTGCAAGTACATGACTAGGTCTATTGATAAGAAGACTTTTATACTAGGCACTTGTTCATATTCAGCAAAGCAATCCGTGAGCTCCTCTTTTGCCTGGAGCTAATAAACGTTGAGTACTATTTAATTGTGTTTCTAATTATTATTTGGATATATAGGAGCCCTGCCCCGACCAACTTACCTAGTAAAGTTATAATTTTTTTAGAGGCTTTGTAGACAGAGATAAGTTGTCATATGGGGTCATAGTTTCACATTGTATCATATGAGTATTCAATAGGATAAAATTAATTTGTATGTACCCCTTTATAATTTTTATGAGTAGTCACTTGTCTGCACAATATATGTTTATCTAACTCATGCTCATACGAGTTTTTGTCCATCCCGTCTAGGCTAAGGGCGTGACAATAGAACAATTAGATATTAACAAGCCAAGATATAGAACAAATAGATAGATGGAGAGTCAATATGGCAATACAAGCACAACATAAACTTAATAAAGCAAGTGCAATTTATATGATGATAATAATGATAATGACGAGGAGGATGATGATGATAAGGATGCATGAGATTGGCACACAGCCTTGAGGTTGACATACAACCTCGAGTTTGGTACATAACCTTGGGTTTGGCACACAGCCTTGAGGTTAGCACATAATCTCCGTATTTCAGTATTTCTAGCATTTTAATATTTCTTTATCTCCAAAGAATATATATAACATAAGACATAAATCAAGTATACATACATGGCAACAAGTAAATATAAAGCAATAATACAAACAAGTAAAATGATGCGTATGATGACATGAGAATGATAATGCAATGTTCAAAACCATATAAAATGAGTATTTCCACAACCAATCTACAGATGATGTATTGTGTATTTTTCACAACCAATACATATGATGTATTTCCACCACCAACCACAATGTTACTATTTCACAACCACGTAAGCCCACATTCACTCACTATTTTCACAATTCATAAATTTTCCACATGATTCTTATGCCCACAAAGTATGTATGTGTGTTTGTATATATATATATATATGTGTATATATATATATATATATATATATATAACAATAAGCCAAAGGCACCACAATAGGCATTTCTAATAACACAATACAATTATTAACATATATTCAGACTATCAACATAATATAAGACCCCGCATAGTCACATAAATCACAGGATATCTCATGATTCTTCAATTACATAACATTCAACCCCCCACACAGGCACACCATAAAAATATCCATATTTCATGATTAGTTTTAACCCTTAACGTGCATTTTGTACCAACATTCACTACCCAGCAAAGTGTGAAAGACTTCAACCATAACATACCTCGAATGTCAAAACTTGTCCGCTACACTTTGAACAATGATCTTATTTTTCACAAACGATCTCAAAATTAACTAAAACTAATAAATATAGAATCCACACGTCAAAATAAATCCAACAATACCCATATTACCTACTTATGATTTGGGGTCAAACAAACTCCCAAAACAGATTTATGAAAAAGGATAAAATCAGAACTTTATTACAAAAATATGTTCTCCATATTTTTATAAATCTATACCTGAAAACCCAAGTCAAGTTGAGTTAAAAACGATGTTCAAATCGAAGAAAATCCATTTTTATGCTTTACAGGGTAAAATCTTTGAATTTCGCATTAAAATCTAGATTCAAACTTGTTTTGAAAGTTAAATTGTTGAAAAATTAGTAATTATAAGATTAAAACAGCATTCAAGTAAAATTGGGGTTTAAAATCAAGCCCTAAGGTTTTTGGGTTTTGAGAAATTAATCAAGGAACTAGAGTAAGAAAGAATGGAATATCACCTTAAATCCATTATAGGATCAAGAAATAGAGATTAACCTAACTTTTCAACCTCCAACAAGGTTCAATTTTAAACTTTCACACTATTTTAGGGTTTAACTCTCAAGAGAACTAGTTAAAGAATGGGCAAAATGGGACAAAAGGGGGGAAAAAGTTATTTTTATACACTCTGTAAACACCTAATTTTTTACCAAACCTAAGTGTTTTTGCCATTTAGTGTTCAATTTCGTTTTAGGGTCCAAATTAGATATTCTAAATTTAACTTATTTTTTACTAAATTTATTTTAAAAATTTTGAAAAAAAAAAAAGACTACAAAAATAGAGTCACATTTTAAATAAGTTTCATTTTTTAGTTTATTTATTTATTTTTAGAAAAAAAAAGAAAAAAAAAATTTCTAAATTATATTTGTTTCTTCTTTCAATTTTTAATAAAGAATAGTGTGATATTAATTTTTCTTAATCATATTCCCAAGACTAGTTATTAGCTTATGTTATATTTTATTAGTTTTTAATTATTTTTATCTTATTAGTAATAATAATAATAATAATAAAAAATAATAAAGAAACCTAAACTACCCAAACCACCCACAATTCCCACTCCTAATTAACCTCCCCCACTTTCCCACACACATGCACACATGCACCTAACATATATAAACACACATGCACACATGCACTTAGGATATTAAGCACACACACGGAAGATTTGAAAACAAAAAAAAAACAGAAGGCAAAAAAAAAAAAAACTTAGATAAGAAGAAAGTAAGAGAAGAAAAAGTAGTAAAAAAGGGAAAGAAAAGTAGGGAACAAAGAAGAGGAAGAAGAAGCACACGCAGTGGAAGGAGAAAAGAATCCGGGGTCTCCGTTGAATTTTCGGTAACGATTTTTGTGTCTTTATTCGGTTCAATTTGCTACACAGGTTTTTGTCTAACTCTGTATTTTTTTATATAAGTTTTCATGAGAATTCAAGCACGAACAATCTTTTATATGATTTCATGTATTATATAGAAGGCGTAGTCATTTACATGAGATCTAGTAATGAATTTGTATATCCAGTGATTCGAGAATTTATAAGCATGTGTACATATTTTGTCAAGTTAGTTTTTTTATTAGTCTCGGCGTGTATATTATTCTTTACATATATCTTTCGCAGCATATATGTACATCTACCTACATGCATGTTAAGCCTACTAGTAGATAATGTTCAGTAGGTTTGTTGAACATGTTAAACTATACCACGCTCCTACATTATCAATGACTCACGTGTAACTTAAGTTTACAAATTATTCACATTTTGATGTATATAATGCAAATAAAAAAAAATGATGATGTCATTCACTCACTGGTAGGGCATAATTTGAAGAGAAAAGCTTACGAAATTTATGTTGGAAAGCTTTTGGCGTGAATTGGGTATGTATATAAAAGTTGGTTTTGACTTTGAAGAAAAAGGAGTGGTTGAGGCAGTAATGTAAAACGTAAGGAAGTAGAAATATATATATATATATATATATAATTTTCAAGTAGAAACTAAGTATTGTTTTTATATATATAGATAAAGAGTTAACGATTAATTATGGCACAATGTTAATTATTTCCGTAGTTTTCAACCAGTGAATAACTTTAACTAAGAAAAGAAAATGGTGTAGGCATGGATAACTAGAATGATTCATGACTTGTTTGACATTGTTTTAGGCATAGTTTGGATAAATCAATACAATTTATTAACCATCAACTGCGACATGCCAAATAGATTACGGATGACTAAAATATCTAATTAAGTTTCGCCTACATTTGATCCTTCGGCACACGGTCCATTTAGATGGTAGGAGGAATTATCTTTAAAAATGAAGAAACCGTTTTAATTTTAATTCGAGGAGTAAGTGAGTGGTTATTTAATTTGAAATCTAAATTCATAGGAATAAAAAGATTTTGATCTCATAATTTTATCTTGTCTTGTAAATTTTTGTACTCTTAATTAAATTAGTTGATTTAATTTAGACAATAAAATGTCTATAGTAATTTGAGTTGTGAGAAAATGTAATTGAGTATATGACTTTTTCTTTAATTAGGAATGCAAGTAGATCTGTTATTGCTAAATGCATTTACTACTAATTTAATCAATTTACTGGTGAGGAATATAAATTTATTCAAGACCCATTGTGTGACAAAAGACAAGAGGGAAAAAATTCATTGTAAGGGAGTGAATTCATAAAAATGAATTAAATTCTTAACCTCTAAATAATTAATTTTAATATACAAGTGAAAATTAACGATGAAGTTGGAAAGCCCTGCTACCGACCATTCGTTATAATAAATTAACTACCGTTTGAAGCCGATTGAATTGGGTTGGGTAGATTTTAAACCTATTAGGTGCTTATTTAGACTAGAAAAGTGGGGACGGCTCATAAATGCCTCAAAGGCACGAGAAATGTATCAAACTTGTGGTATGACCGGAAAGCACTGCTACTGGCAAGCCACACATTAATATAATTAAATAATTTAAAATAAATTCAAAGTAGGATGTAAGTAACTTTTAGGCTAACAAATATTATATATCCAAGAGATTAATTTAAGCCGGACGTAAGTCATTAAAGCGATCGTGCTAAAACTACGGGACTCGAGGGGTGCCTAACACCTTCTAGTTCGCAGACGAAAAAACGAAAATTGAAGAGTCATTTCCTTTTGAATAGGGATTCAATAAGGTGACTTGGAACACCCAAACTCAATTCCAAGTGGCGACTCTGTAAGTAAAGTAATCCCTTTTCAAAACGTCACTTTAATTGGAAAAACCCATTTTCTCTAAAACCAACTCCCTAGCGGGATTGGATGCGGTGAAAAACCGGGGGTGTGACACACTGCACTAGCTTTTTAAAAAAATCAAATTTTTTTAAGTCCAACCCGGACATCGACGGGGTGTCCGAAATTCATTCGAAGTCTGATATACACAAACGAACTATGTAACCACACTAAACTCGACACTCCGGAGTCAATGGTGATATCAAATTTTTTAAGAGACATCGTTTTCACAAAGTTGACCCCCAAAATTAAAAATTACAAATTTTCAAATTTAGAGTCAAAATGAGATTTAAAAGCTATAAAACTCAATCAAACATGTTACCTTCCTAAAATCGATGTTTCAAATGTGTTGGCAAAGTTGGACTTTTTTATCCTAGGTCATTTCTATCAAATGTGGATCCCACACCTATATTTCTAATTTGTCCAACTTTACGACCAACAGATCAAAATGAGCTCGGGTACATTGGGACCCGAACCAAAGGTTACCTAGCATAAAATTTATATTTTGGAGCTGCTAGCGCAGTGTGTTCTGCCATCCATCGCACAAATCAAAAGATATCCATGTAAGTCCAAAATAAGGCTTTTGACGCCATCAAAAATCACAATATTGCATAAACGGTATCAAAATACATCGGGAATCATGTCAATCACTCCCACACCCCAGAAATACCGCAATGTAACTACGGAAAGGGGTAAAATAGTCAAATTACACGAAATCACAAATTTCATTAAATTTTAAGGTCGTTCCATAAGGTCTGCATTTACACTACCTTCCTCAAACCCGATTTGTAGGACTATATTGGGTATATTGACATTCCTAAAGTATCTAAATATAGAATTGAAAAACTTGAAAGTCTTTGCAGATGAAAAATGTTAAGTTCAGACAACTTTGGTATGAAGAAAAATGCTTTTCTAATGTGTTTAATTACATTGGATTATGGAGAATTAGAATTTACCTTTACACTATAGAAAAGATAAAATGCAAAACATGTTCCACCATAAAGGTACACAATTTTCATTACTTATGGGCAGAATAAAACTGTGTACCACAAAAAGAGGAAAACGAAGAACAAGGAAATTAATAGGAATCAAACAGTGTACCACAATAAGGTTAAAAGAAGAACAAATAAATTAATAATAAGAATCAAATTTTCGTAGATTAAAGATAAAATGACTAATAAGAGAACAAGATATAAACTTCTGTATCATAACTCATGACCACAACTTTGATTAAGCTCGTAGAGGAGCGCTGAGTTTCTATTATAATTGGACAATGTTGTGTTCAAATTATGCAAATATCATCTCCTGTTGCTTCACAGAAAAGGAGCAACGATGGTGACAATATCAAAATAAAACTCAACTTACCATTATAAAAATTTGTCTCTTCTTTCTTATTATTTTTGTTTGAATAAAATTTTTGTCCTACTAAACTTCACGTGTGTCATGATAAATCTGGGGAACAATAGTAAAACCAAAAATTGAATTCTTCCCAAATAGTTGTCTTTCTTAGTTGATTAGCGTATTTTATTCAACAAATATGAAGTCTTATTTTGATTTGATTCAAGTCATCTAATGTTTGGTATGGAATGCGAAGAAAAACATTAGAACTATTTGCAATATGCAAGACACACGTGTAAAGCACGCACCCTACACTAGTAATTATAATAGTTATAATAGTGAAGAAGGTTTATATAAGTTTCCTAAAGAAATTAAGCAAGTTGTAAATAGAAAGCAAATAGATTATGGAATTTTCATTATTTGAAGTAAGATTGGACTGCTTAATTATTTTATTTTAATATATCGTAATAACAGAGTAAATCAGCAATTAATTTTTATATCATAATAAACATTATTTGGGTTAACTATTGTATGAAACAAATGTAAAATCAAAGTCTAATTCATGTATTCGAGCAAAATGCATACTTCGTGCAAAAAAACAATTAAAGTGAAAATACAAAATATTAGTGAACTATGTTAAACCCCAAAACTTTTACTCAAATATTAAGAAAGTCCAAGACCCCTTCCATCACCATTATAAAATTCTTTTCATTTATCAACTCCCCTACCCCACCCCTATGACAATAAATAATATTTGGTAGGAAAATAAGCCAGTCAATGACATAATTAAGGAAAAACATATATTAAAATAAGTAACAGTGGGATTATGTCCACCTAAAATATTCAAAAAGAACTTACCAATTGAAGGGTTGCGGATAACTTGTGTGGTAAAATAGATCTATTATAATACAATGGATTTATTTTTATTTGTGCGTGGATATTTCTTAACTTCTCTAAATGTTTTTATTTTTATTTTTATTTTGAGTTTATTTATGTTAGTTTTATCGATATTCATATCTTGGGGGGTGATTATATGGTAATTCGTTAAATACTTTACTATAGTATTCTTTATTTTTTTCCATTAACTTTTGTAATTCTTCTATATTATTTTGAAGGTAATCTAAATATTCTATATCTTTTATTTCAAAATATCCAATTAGATTATCAATATTCATAATCTATCATTTTATCCTGTAATAATTGTAGATTTACAAATTTCTGTATAATAATTTATCCAAATTGTACTGTAATGTATATCTCATCCTAGATTTTCAATGCTATTTATTATCTTGTGTTGTTATTCTCGTAGCAAGTTTTTTAAATTATATAAACTATCACATGTACTTTTTCCTAAATTTTTTAGGGTTTCTTCTATCCATATTAATTTTTCTTTTAGATTCTCCATTATTTTCCTAATTCGGTTTCTATAATTAATTTATTCATTTAGATTATCTTGATTTTCTCTAGTTTTTCTAATATATTCTAACATTTCTTAATCTGAATAATATCTATTTGGGTAATTAACCAGGTATAACTATTCTATCCAATTCTGATATCTTTGTCCAATAACTTCTTTGCTTGTACCTGCAATTGTATATTGATAAACGTTATGGGTTTTACGAAGTGTCCCAACGTCTCCTTCTAGCTCTGGAATTTTAATGTATTCCGATCGACATAGATCTGCACACTACTAAGTTAGCTAATTTGTAGCTACAGACTTCAGTTTATCTTTATTAGTCTTTAGCTTTTCTATTTCATTACCCATACTATCCACTTTCATTGAAAGCGTAGTTAAGGTTTTGAATATCTTTTCTAAAGCATCATCTTCTATTATATCAGTGTGTGTAGTTTTGTCTTGATAAGTAATCTGCAATGATATTTTTGTTAGTATTGATTACTTCAATTGTAAATGTAAAATTCAGTATATTTAATACTAGTCTTCGAATTTCCTTTGTCGTAACTGAGTTTTGTATTTTTCTTGTTAGCCACCATCGTACTTGTGTATTATCTGTTCTAACAATAACTATATTTTCAATAAATAAGATAGAAATAATTAAGATAAAATTGGAACAATTATATAGTGAAGATCCATTAAAAGGATGGGAATAACATAAAACTACTATAAAAATTGAATTAATAGATAAAAATAGTATAATAACTCAAAAACCATTAACATATAATTTTGACGATCTAAAAGAATTTAAAATGCATATAGATTAATTATTAGAAGAACAATATATACAAAAAAGTAATAGTAAACACAATAGTCCAGCATTTATAGTAAATAAACATAGTGAACAAAAAAGAGAAAAAAGTAGAATAGTTATTGATTATAGAAATTTAAATGCAAGAACTATGACATATAATTATCCAATACCAAATAAGATAGTAAAAATAAGACAAATACAAGAATATAATTACTTTAGTAAATTTGATTGTAAATCAGGATTTTACCATTTAAAGTTAGAAGAAGAATCTAAGGAATTAACTGCATTTACGGTACCACAAGGATTTTATGAATGGAATGTACTACTATTTGGATATAAAAATGCACCAGGTAGATATCAACATTTTATGGATAGTTATTTTAAACAATTACCTAATTGTCTAATATATATAGATGATATACTATTATATACAAAAACTAAAGAAGAACACTTAAAATTATTAGAACAATTTACGGATAGAATAGAAAAATTGAGAATAAGTTTAAGTGAAAAGAAAGCTGAAATTATGAAAATCCAGTTAGAATTTTTAGGAATACAAATAGATAAAAGTGAAGTAAAAATGCAACAACATATAGTACAAAAAATAATAAATTCGATAGAAGAATTAGATACAAAAAAGAAATTACAATCATTTTTGGAATTAGTAAACCAAGTAAGGGAATGTATACCAAAATTAGCAGAAAATATAAAGCCTTTACAGAAAAAAAATTTAAAAAAGGATGTAGAATATAATTATAACAAAGAAGATAAAAAACAAGTCCAGAAAATAAAAACACTTTGTAAAGAATTAACAAAATTACAATTTCCAGACGAAAATAGAAAATTTATATATATAGTAGAAGCAAATGCTAGTGAATATAGTTATGGAGGAGTACTTAAATATAGATATGAAGCAGAAAAATTAGAACATCATTGTAGATATTATTCAGGAACATTTAATGAAACAGAAATTAAATGGTAAATAAATAGAAAAGAACTATGTTCTTTATATAAATATTTAATAGCATTTGAACCATATATCATATATAACAATTTTATTGTTAGAACAGATAATACACTGGTACGATGGTGGCTAACAAGAAAAACACAAAACTCAGTTACGACAAAGGAAATTCGGAGACTAGTATTAAATATTCTTAATTTTACATTTACAATTGAAGTAATCAATACTAACAAAAATATTATTGCAGATTACTTATCAAGACAAAGCTACACAGACTAATATAATAGAAGATGATGCTTTAGAAAAGCTATTCAAAACTCTAACTACGCTTTCAACGAAAGTGGACAGTATGGGTAATGAAATAGAAAAGCTAAAGACTAATGAAGATAAACTAAAGTCTGTAGCTACAAATCAGCTAACTCAGCAGTGCGCAGAGCTATGTCGATCAGAAGACATTAATATTCCAGAGCTAGAAGGAGACGTTGGGATACTCCGTAAAACCCATAACATTTACCAGTCTACAATTGCAGGTACAAGTAAAGAAGTTAGGGGAAAAAGATACCAGAATATGAACCTAAATAAGATATTTGAAAAACCATTTACACCAAAAATACAAAAAGACCTCTTGAACATACCCCTACAAATTACCATATATCGAGATAGTCTGAACCAAGATAAAAAGTTTATAACTATACAACCTAAAAATACATAGAAAATATCTATAGAGTACAAACATTTCTAAACCTTAACCCCAGAGCTATAGATATCAAAGAACCCAACACAAACTATATAACCCAAAGATTGCAAGGTCACAACAAGTTAATTGCACTACCCAAAACCAACCCAAGCTTAGTAAAAACTTGTTTTGATTATGGATTTTTAAATACCATATATACCCAAGATGGAGAGGAACTATCAGTTATGGAAGAATTACAAAAAATATTCAACACCTACAAAAAATAACCAAAGGAAATCTATTTTATATAAAATGTTATACTGCAGCAACAGAGATATTATATGACGAGATAAAACCAGTTATACAAGTTGTAAAGATAGGATTAACCAGAGATATGATTATACCAGAAGATATTGTGCAGCAGCCAGAGATACCCAGAATTGAGATACCTGATTTTTATGCAAACAAACGACTTATTGGACTAGCTACAAATTATTCAAGAACTAGCAAATAATTATACCAATGGAAACCAAATATGGAGCTATTATTCAAGAGACCATTAGATAATTTATTAAATTCAAAAGAACTACGACCAGCAGATATGGAAGATGTTAGGCAATGGATAATAACTTTACTTAACCCAAAAAAATAATCTACTGCAAAATCAATTAAGAAAGGATTTATTTTAGATGGATTACTGACAAGATATTACAAGATAATTGGACACAAATATCTAGACCATCAATGTTCAATATGTAATGGAGAAGATAATACTGTCCCAGACGTATAGCTAGAATAAAAGAAAAAAATCAACCAAGAAAATAAGCATGCCAGCTGGAAAGAAGATAAAAAAGCAGCAGAAACGTCAAAAAGAGGATAACAATGGAGCAATAATGGAAGACAAGCTATTAAATTGTGAAAGCGACATGTAACAAACTTTCACAATTTTCTTTACGTAAATTATTAGAAACTATTGTATAGTTTGACTATTATTAGTCTAAAGCATTACTAGTTTTTGTATTTTTAGACTTTTTGTATAGTAAAGTAGGTGACTTTTTGTAAAGTTTTAAGAAACGTGTAAAATTAGAGAAACTTTTGTAAAGTTTCAGATTATAAATAGAAGGCATCGGAGGTAGAATGAAAGCAAGCCTTCATGCGTTGAAGCAAAAATCTCTCTCTTATCTACAACAAATATTTTGATTATTTATTAAAAAAAAAGGTATATATTTCAATGGAAAAATCTATGGAGGAACAGAGCTTAGAATTATCAAAACTACCGGAACAGGTATATTCATTTACTACTATGAATAGCTAGATTCATAAATTCCTAACAATCATGATATGAGAAAATAAGTTCATGTTAGTTGCTTTACAGTAGAATTATTCAAAAAATAGCGTGTTAAGAAGTTTATTAGCAAAGTGGAAAAGGAGAAAAATCCCTAAGAACTATGTCATCCTAAAAGTGAAACCGGTGAGGCAAGAAAGCCGTGATAAGGGAGTAACCAGAGTAGAGGCGCTGTTTAAGGTAAAAGTATCTAGATTACCATGCTAATAGTGATCGAAGAATATGTTATTTAATAATAATCTAGTATATAGCAATCTAAAGTGATCATATTTTGTTATGTGCATGATTGAAGGAAATGTTTTGAAAATAGCAATTTTATGAAAAATGGATAATTATTTATCTGAAGAAATGGTAGATAAATTTAAAATACTCGTTTTATATGTACTTAAAGATATAAAAATAGTAGATATAAGAAAAATCATATTGGAAAAAATATTTGATAGATATTTTATGACTAGAATTAATTATATACCACACCTACCGAACTACTCTTATAAATACTTACATACCAAACCCACAAACTAACTATAATAAATTGTGTATATTTAGAATTTTGGAAAATAGATATAAAATATATACAATTTCTTAGTGAAAATATAGAAGAATTAATGAGATTAAAACAAACAACTAAAAAATATTATAATAAAGTATTTAACAAATTTTAAATGATAGATAATCTTAAAATATTAATCTTATATATACTTGGAGATATAGAAATTATAGATATTAAGAGAATAATATTTTCAAAAATATTAGACTATGAAATTGAAACAATAAATTGGATAGAACAGTTATACCTAGTTAATTACCCAATTGGATATTATTCAGATGAAGAAATGTTAGAATATATTAGAAAAACTAGAGAAAATCAAGATAATCTAAATGAATAAATTAATTATAGAAACCGAATTAGAAAAATAATGGAGAATCTAAAAGAAAAATTAATATGGATAGAAGAAACCCTAGAAAATTTAGGGAAAAGTACATGTGATAGTTTATATAATTTAAAAAACTCGCTACGAGAATAACAACACAAGATAATAAATAGCATTGAAAATCTAGGATTAGATATACATTACAGTACAATTAGGATAAATTATTATACAGAAATTTGTAAGTCTACAATTACTACAGGATAAAATGATAGACTATGAATATTTAAAATATTGGAGAGAAAATATGGAAGAAATAATATTATTAGAAAAACTTATGAAAGATAATCTAATTGGATATTTTGAAACAAAAGATATAGAATATTTAGATTACCTTCAAAATAATATAGAAGAATTACAAAAACTAAGAGAAAAAAATAAAGAAAACTATAGTAAAACATTTAACCAGTTACCATATAATCACCCCCCAAGATATGAATATCGATAAAACTAACATAAATAAACTCACAATAAAAATAAAAATAAAAATATTTAGAGAAGTTAAGAAATATCCACGCACAAATAAAAATAGATCCATTGTATTTATAATAGATCTATTTTACCACACAAGTTATCCGCACCCCCTACAATTGGTATCAAAGCTAGATGAAACAAATAAATGGAGAATTTGAAGCTTTCATTGAACAAATTTTGATACGTAATCGTAATACCACAAGCTTTTGGGCTGTAGAATTTCTGAAGCATTGGCGAAACTTCTAGGACATGACTCAGGTGATGAATTGTCACCTCACGTAATTAGTCGTGAGGTGGTACTCATTTCCATGGAAGTGGGTTTGTACAGTTTTTGTCCTGTGACAACGAGTCCAAGGTACCACTCATCACGAGGCGTAATGAGTCATTGGAGTGACTCATTGTCACAATAGTGAGGTTTCCCAGGGAGTCTACTCAGACCAACACTCCTCGTGACGACTCGTCATGCTAGGTAATGAGCCATCG
>NC_061115.1:195612728-195644260 GCF_002878395.1 Capsicum annuum
CATTTTAATTTTATCCACGATATAAAACACTTCAATTTAACATCAGTTATCAAAATAAAAATACATTATTTCTCCTCTTTAACTCCCAAAGACAGAACACTAGGGTTTCGCAAGGGATTCAACACCTAGGCGTCAATCTTTGGATTCCCTTCAAAATCCTTGATACTTCAAGTATGTATCTCATCCCTAACTTATATTTTTCATCATGGTATAAATTAATTTAATGTTCATGTGATTTATTTATTGGGTTTGAAATTGGGTTGAGAGATTTTGATGGTAATTACTTAAATTTCTTTCTCATGATTTAAATGCATTGTTCATGCTTAATTAATGGATTTTGGAGATGAACTGGGGAATTATGTTATGGTTTGGAAAAGGGGACATGGATCCCCCAAATTGATGGAATTTTTTCTTCGTAATGATATTAACCTCAACCCAATTTGTAAATTGATATTTGAGCATGATAATTGCATGGTTTTACTTGCCCTTTTAAACTGTCATCTTGCATTAAAGGATAAGCGGATAAAAGTAATTTTTAAAGCCTTGGTGGCCATGATTTGAATTAAAATAGAACTTGTGTAAGACCCCATAAAATCTTAGCTTGTTCAGCTCACTCTTGCATGTTAAAAGGGGCCAAAGACTTAGAATATTTCACTAAGTGTTAAGACTTAGTAATTTCTAAAGCCCTTAACTTTGATGAATTTATTTTTGATATTCCCGACATCAAAAAGTTAATTTTTAAGTTGGTTCATGATCGGGGTAGTCCATAGTAGATTTCGGGTGAGTTTCAAAAATTTTAGACCAATGTAAGGGAAAGTTTGAAAGTCCAAATCAGAGGTAGCGCACGATTAGACCGCGATGCGCTTTCCATTTCACCCCTGGGAGGGAGCCCGCGGTGCATGGTCCATTTCAGTGGACTGGAGCCTGCAGCGCACACTCCATCGTGCCCTGTGTGTTTTCAGCATTAGTTACTATTTTCCAAGGGTATTTAGGTCCTTTACCACTCACACAATTCAACCAAAACACGAGATTTAGGTCCCAAGAGAGAATTATTTGCCCATTATTTCATAATTCTCTCAAATTAAAATGATCCTTTTTCAAGAAAAAACCCTAACTCATCTAACATTCAAGATCAAGCTTTAAGAATTAATCAAGAACTTTCTCTGTTTCACCAATTAAGATATGTTAAATGTTCATCCATGGGTTCTTTTCACCCATGGAGTCCAAGAATACAATTTCAAGTATTAAAGTCATGATTTTTACATGTTTCCATGAATTTTGCCTATAAGTTTCCATGAATCTCAAGTTTATATCATGTTTCCATGAAATTGTTGTTGTTATTAAACCATACATGTTTGAATGGTGTTGTTCGCTGATTTAAACCTTAATTTGGGGATTTAGTATTAAATCATGCTACTACTACGTGCTTTAAAAAATATTTCCATGTTTTAAGCATGCATTACAAGTGTTTGATGAAATGTCTCAAAGAATGAGTTTTCAATATTAATTACATGTCATGTTGTCAAAGTGTTGCTATGATCTTGTTGTCACTGCTATCAAGTTCTGGGGGCTATGAATACCCGAAACTTAGTTGTTTACCTAGTTTTAGCATTGTTAGTATCTTTTTAGATATAGTATTGTTAGTTTAGTCTATACATCACGTCAGTAAGCTTAGTTCAGTTCAGCAATTAGAGTCGGTTCAGTTGGAAGTAGTATTAGCACCAAATAAACCTAGGGATGGGGGCTCACTTGCGTGACTTTAGTAGTAGTCCCTTAGTTCCAGAACTACATAGCCAGCGTAGGCTAGATATATCAACCTGCCAGTTGAGGGTTGATCAAGTGTTTACCTATCAGTTTAGTGTAACACATATCTCACCTGCAAGATGAGGGTGATTGTTTAGTAGATCCACACAGCCATTATTAGTACCCTTGACACGGTACTGACACCCTTCCAATTGGGGTTACAGGTTGGACCCCAATAAGCTCATTCGGGGTATGTCGGTTAGATGATAGCTCCCACAGTCTCATCCTGTATTCAACTCAGTATTTAGTTACAATTTTGTTTGACCATAGAATACAAATATCAATTATCCATTCACAGATTATGTTAGATAATATTTTTATGCTTGGTCATGCATTTTCAATCTTTACAAATTTCATGTATTCACACTCAGTATCTCATGCTATTCATACATCCAGTTATTATTCATGTATATGATCTATGTATATTATCCTAACCTCATTTAGCATACCAGTACATTCAAAGTACTGATCGTATACTCGTTTCTTGCGCTATGATGTTTTACATCATAGGTTTGGATGCTCAGGTTTCCGACCGTATATAAATATCCTAGCTTACGCACATCAGTAGCAGTGGTGAATTCTCATGTTTTGAGGACCATTACGTTTACTTCAGTATTTTTAGTTTAGTAGTCAGTTAGAGTTAGTTTGGGACTTGTCCCATCAACTCCTCAGTCAGATAGTTTAGAGGCTTTCAGACTAGTACAGACAGTCAGTTATTTTCAGTGTTATTATCAGCCATTTTAGCAGTATTATCAATATTATTTTACAGACATTAATTATAAAAACTTATTGCATTTATCAGTTAAATTTAGCGTATGATCTTTTGTTATCAGTTTTACCTAGTGCTCACAGTAGGAACCAATATCATAGATTAACTTCTGGTGACTTGTGGCCTAAAGCACCATGTAGCGCCCAGGGTGTACTCTCGATGCGTTACAACTTGGAGGCCTGATGGTTAAATGGATTAGTTATGACATAATGAATTAGCTTGAAAGCATAACTGGTATGACGTTACTATGTCGGTAAATACCTTAATAAAGACTCCTTGTTTTAATGAATGGGTTTATGTGCAAATTATTTTAATTCGGACTAAAAGTAAATTGTGTAGCCACTGTAAAGGTAGAGTTCTCGGGGGGACCAATAGCGAAAACCTTGTTTACCGGTGTGGGAGTTTATATGATCGTGTGCATGATACATACATTATATTATTTGAAATAATTGACGCCTTTGTGTCTTTAGCTCATTCTTATGTTTCCTCGGTTCGTCCAGCTAACACGCACTGGAAGATTTTAGCAAGGGAGCTGAACCCATATAGCCCATGGGTACCTTTAGAATGGAGCGAGATACATAGTTCAGGTTAATATTTTTAAACTCTCATGTTCATGGACCTTGTCCCTATCCTGTTGTAACTCCCTAAATCTAGTCCCTGGAATGCTACATGGTACTCATGACACCGAAGGACCACAAGCTAATCCATGACCGATATCTGTACCTGAACACAACATAAAATAGTGCATAAATGTAGAAATAGTAGGCTGAAATATGCCATAAGGTTCAAAACTGATAAATATCTGATAAAACCATATCTGAATAATATGGTACGACAATACCCAAACTAAAACAATGTCTGAAAATATCTAGTCTGAAAATACTGTAGTCTGAAAGCCTCTAAACTGTCTGAATAAGGAGTTGATGGGACATGTCCCCAACTAACTCCAACTATTGAAATAAACTAAGTAATGAAAAAATAAGGTAATTATCATGTCCTCGAAAGATGAGGACTCACTGCTATCTCTGACTGCTGAAACTAGAATGCTACTGATACCTGGAGCTCCTGCTTCTGAACCATGGTATAAAACACCATAGCGCAAATGCGTCAGTATGATTGAATGAACTGGTATCCAAGTGAGGTAGGCTCAATAAAAAGGGTTCAAATGCATGAACAATACTAACTAACTCTATAACATGAACGTGAGAACACATACATGAATAAGTGACTATGACTGAATTCGTGATGGTACCGACTACTGAGTCTGATTACTGATAACATGAGTCACTGATAACTAATATAACTGATACTAAGTGACTATATCTGACAGTCTAGGTCCTGATGGAACTAAATGAGTTTCGTACTATTCTGAGTTGACTGTATCTGACAGTCCTAAAATTCTGAAGAACTATCTGAGTTCTATTACTGAGACTGAGTCTGAAACTATAACTGTGGGAACTATTCATCTAACCAACATGCCCCTAATATTCCATTATGGCTGAGTTGGGGTCCAATCTGTAACCCCAATTGGAAGGGTGTCAATACCCCGCCACTGGTAGGGACAAACTGTGAGTGACCCTCATATAACAGGTTACTCTAATGAGAATGGTGGGACCCTCATTTAACAGGTTAAGCCACCTCATCTACCCTCATATAATAGGTTATGATGTCTCAACCTATGTTGTCTACGTAGTTCTATAGCGTAAAGATTGCTTCTAAGAATTACACCCTCTAATAATAGGTGAGTTCCCATCCTTGGGCTCACTCGGTGCTAGATCCTACTCCCATCTGGATAGACACTGAACATGATTAACTATACTAAAATAAACTGAGTTCATGGAGTTTCATTGACTAACAGAATACTACTGAGATTTTTGAATTTCTGAGCTTTCTGAGATTTACTGGGATTACTGAGTTTACAGAATTTTCCTGAGTCACATGACTGGCTGAATTCTACTGAACATGGCTTGACTGAGGATATTGTGAAAACATAATGTTGGCTCTAGGCACACAGCTAAATTATCGGGTACAAGTACCCCCAAGACTCGATAAAAGAAAACTAACAAGGCATGATATTCTTGAATACATGACCAACATCAACAATCCATAATGCAATAAGTTAGGAATTTCATAAAGTGCATGGTTATCATAATCTTGTACATAGAAGGAATGCATATAATCAATGTTATATTTCCATATTATAGCATCATGAGCATTTCAACAAACATCAACATTTCACATCAATAGCCTGGGAGTAATTTGAACATAAGGGTATAACATGAATCCATATTACATAATTTCTAGTCTCTTAGGTATTTTGTCAAACACTTAGGGTGTATGACTTAGGGCATGGCATAATCATCAAATTAACATATCATAACTAACTAAAGTTCATGGTTTTCAACTCACCTGCTAACATATTCTGATAAAAACACATAAAGATTCCAACTTTGGAAACATACAAAAACAACCACATGAACATAATCAACACATAGCATGAATATCATAATTCATAGTTTAAAGCATAATTCTTGGGCTTCATGGACGAAAGAAATCCATGAATAAACACTATGCATACTTGAGAAAGGAAACCTTGATGGTTCTTGGTGATCTTGGATGTATTTCTTGAGATTGACCCTGATTCTCAAGGGCTAGGATTTTGTTTTCTTAAGAGAGAATGTTCTTGATATTGTGGAAAAAGTGAGTAATAATGATACAAAGCATTTTTAGGGATTAAATCTTGTACCTGGACGTGTTAAGACTTTGGGAAAAAAACTATGTTAGCCCTGGATGAAACTTTTAATGTTCATCAAAATTTTCCAAAATGGGCACCTAGCGTGATGCGACGCTATCACGTCGTGTCACTGGAATTGGAAAACTAGGAAATTAGGAGATGGCAAGACGTAGAGCTATTGTGTTTCCACTTTCTTTGCGACCTGGAAGTTTGGCATGACGCGGAGACATCGCGAAGTTTCAATGGAAAAAGGATAATTGTGATTTAGGAGCTCTCTGCGATGCAGTGTAATTGTGGATTCTTACTGGAAATTGAAAAACGTCATTTTGGATTATGGTGCGATACGCCACTGGCTGAAATGACGGTGTTTTATGACTGAAACTTTAAATTGCCATAAATTCTTACCCGTTTATCAGATTTAGGCAAATTCGGTATCAATGGAAAGGTTATTCAATTTCCCACACAATAAAAGTGTATTCATTTTTAAAGCATGTCTTTGACATCTTTAGGATGAATTTAATCTAGGAAGAAGTACAGGGTATTGCAATATCTTCCCCTTAGGAATATTCGTCCTTGAATGAAACTGACTGGTATGGGAGAAATGATAGACATAAGTACATGCTGAACATGAACAATTGAAACATGATTTTATGACTGATATAACTGATAAGCTGAATGTATTATGCTGAATATGCATATCTGATGCATGAATAATGGAATTATGACTACATGACTGAATTACTGATAAGATGAGTTTCTCATCAAATTGAACATGCATATCTAATAAATGAATACATAACTGACTATGCAATGTTAATTGACACCAGGTTTATGATGATAGGCGAAATTACGCGCCTATATCAATATATTTTGCCCATATTTTAGCCTAGTTTCGAGAACTAATTATCTATTTCGTACACTTTTAGTCCTTTTTCCTGTAAATGAGCTAACAAATGTGATTAGGAAAGTTTCAGGTATAAATGATGCAAAATACAGCAATTTATGGCTTACTTGACGCAAAAGAAAGCTCACAAACGAGATGGAAAGGAGCTGGACGCATAAAGGACTAAATCTGCTGCATGGAAAATCTGTCCCGGGCTAAAACAGCATTTCTGAAGACTTTGGGACTTACAGACACAAAGCTGGATTTTTGCCATAATACATTAACCTAGTGCAATTAGGTTATGTGTTTCATCATTCTATTTGGATTATAATTTTGTAACCTTACCCTAGTACAATTGGGTCAAGGATTTCATTAGTATATTAGGATTTGGTTATTTATTTTATTAGTTGAGTAGGAGTAGGATAGGAGTATTATAAATACCCTATCATGTTAGAGATTTTAAGAAGGGGGGAGAGACATTCTGACAATTCATTCATCTCCTTACAATTAAGACATCTTCCTACAACCCATTCTCAATTCTTCATTCTTCTACTCTTAAATTCCACAACAAGAGAATCGTTACTTGCTACGGAATCACTAAAACCACACGCCAAACACCTACTATTCACGCCATCCACCATGCAAAACGTGATATCCTTCGCATTCACGGGTAACTAAATCTCTTAGTTGGGGTTATGGAAGCCGAATGAGTTACTATCTATAGCTATGAGTTTGTGAGTTCAAGACAAGTATATTGCTTATATCATTATTCTCTTCATCTTAAATCTACATTCTTTGCGGTTCAAACACAAGAACACGCCATTCTAACATCTAACCTGTTCGAGAGAAAGGTTATTTGTCTAGAAAAGAAGACGCATAGACCAACGCCAGTCTAACATCTGACTTGTTCGAGAGAAAAGTTATTTGTCTGGAAAAGAGATAATGTCAAGGTAGTAGGACACCCTTTCCTATTAAAAAGCTAGTGCCGTACCTGGACTAACTTCTTGGAGAATTCGTACCGTTAGTCACGCTTTAAGCTCGAGAGAGTTAAAGTGAAATAGTCCTTGTTTAGGTCGAGAGACGCTTGGATTTACCATCGACTACAATTCTCTATAAGCAATTACATGTCAAGACTCTACACACTCATAGCCAATAGAGACGTATACCTCAGAAGGTGGACATAACCCCAACGCCTCAATTCTCATTGTTTACAACACACGTGACAATCTCTCTTTATTTTGCTATTTTCAGTTCTTACATTCTTGTTTTGGTTACATACTACAATCCCCCCTTTCCTACGAGACTTGCACTAAAAGTCTAGTAATTTCTCTTGCTTGTTGGCCAAGCTATTCTCTGTGGGATCGATACCCAACCCAGGTTGGGTTCTATATTTGCTAACGACCGCTTTACACTCCCACGAGAGCTGTAGATTGAGCGTTATCAGTTTATAATGGAATTCTAATCATGACTGGACACCAAGTTGTAACTAAAAACTGATTATGAAACTGAGAGGCTTAAGGAAAGCTACTACCTTGGGCTGAGTCTGAATTAGCGGAGAAGAGGTGAGGATACTTGGAATGCATGTCTAATTTTGCTTCCCAAGGAGATCCCTCAATGGAATGACTTCACCAAAGAACTTTGACTAGAGGGACTTCTTTGTTCCTCTGTCTATAGGTCTGATAGTCGAGGATTTTGACTGGAATTTCCATGTAAGAGAGACTGTTCTGGTATCTACGCCCTTAATAGGTACTACAACTGCTAGGTCACCTATGCATTTCTTTAGCAAGGAGACATGAAAGACTAGATAATCTAAAGCTAGATCTGAAGAAAACTCGATCTCATAAGCTACTTGGCCAAAGCGACTGAGAATTTTGAAGGGATCGACATATTGGGGACTGAGCTCTCCATTCTTTCCAAATCTCTTCACTCCCTTCATGGGAGAGATCTTTAGATAAATATAGTCACCAATCTCAAACTCGAGATCTTTTCTGCATACATCTGCATAAGACTTCTGTTGGTTTTGAGTAGTCCAGAGTCTTTCTCTGATCAACTGGACTTTTTCTATGGCATCCAATACTAAGTCAGGCCCTATAATTGAGGCTTTACTAACTTTGAACCAACTGACTGGAGATCTTCACCTCCTACCATAGAGAGCTTCAAATGGAGCCATCTTAATATTGGAATGATAGTTTTTGTTGTATGCAAACTCAATCAAAGAAAAGTGGTCATCCCAACTACCCTTGAAATTAATTGCACACGCTCGCAGCATATCTTTTAAAGTATGAATGGTCCTTTCTCCTTAACCATCTATCTGAGGATAAAAGGTTGTACTGAGATGAACTTGGGTACCAAGACCCTTTTGGAATGCTTTCCAAAAATTAGAGATGAACTGAGTACCTCTGTCGAAGATAATAGATAATGGAACACCATGCAATTGACCAACCCTCTGATGTAGAGTTTGGCGTAATCCTTGGATGGATAAGATGTATGGACTAGAAGGAAATGAGCTGACTTGGTGATCCTGTCTACAATGTATTAAATCAAATCATGCTGATGACAAGTACGAGGCAAACCCATCACGAAGTCCATGTTCACTTCATCCCATTTCCAAGTAGGAATATTGAACTCTTGCATAGACCCACTAGGATTTTGATGCTCTATCTTAACCTACTGACATATAGAGCACTTAGCCACAAACTCTGCAAATCTCTCTTCATCCCACTTCACCAATACATGTCCCATAAGTCGTGGTACATCTTTGTGGCCCCTGGATGAATAGAGTAGCACGCACCATGCTCTTCTACAAGAATTTTCTACCTCAAGTCAGCTACACCTAGAACACACAGCCGACCCTGACAACGCAATACACCATCTCCCCCTTGGGAGAAAACCTCAACCTTATGATCCTTGACTAACTCTTTCAACTTGACTAGACTGGGATCTCTATCTTGCTTTTCTTTTACCTCGAAAATTAGAGATGATTTTGAACTACTCTGAACCCATATACTATCTCTGAAGAATCGACCAAACGGACACCTAGTCTGGCAAGCTGATAAACTTCCATAGCTAACTTCTTCTTATTTTCCTCAACAGAAGTAACACTACCCATAGACAGTCTACTGAGAGCATCGACCACTACACTGGCCTTGCCCGAATGATAAAGGACACTTATATCATAATCTTTTAAGAGCTCTAATGACCTTTTCTAACGAAGATTGAGATCTTTTTAAGAAAATACATACTGAAGGTCTTATGGCCTGTGAACACATCTACATAAACTCTATATAGATAATGCCTCCACATCTTTAAGGAAAACACTACGGCTGCTAACTCAAGATCATGAGTAGGATAATTCTTCTTATGGGGTTTAAGATGTCTGGAGACGTAGGATATGACCTTAATTTGCCACATGAGGACACAACCTAAACCTACTCTATACGTATCACAATACACTATGAAACTATCTGAACCCTTTGAAATAGCCAAAACTGGAGCTGAGGTGAGTCGAGTCTTTAACTCCTGAAAACTCTTCGCGCAAGGAGCTAACCACTGAAACTTGATTTTCTTCTGAGTCAATCTATACATAGGGGATGAAATAGAAGACAATTCCTCAAAAAACCATCTGTAATAGCCAGCCAAACCCAAGAAACTCCTCACATCTGATCGAGAGACAGGTCTGGGCTAGTTTCTTACTACTTTGGTCTTTTAAGGATCTACTCTAATGCCATCACCAGAAATGATATGACTAAGGAATACTACTGACCTTAGTCAAAATTCACCCTTACTAAATTTGGAGATCAACTGATGGGATCTGAGAGTCTGAAGTACAATTCTAAGATGGTCTGCATGATCACGCTAACTGTGGAAATAGACAAGAATATCATTTATGAAGACTGTGACGAATATGTCCAAGTAATGCTTGAACACACAGTTCATCAAGTCTATGAAAGCTGTAGGGGCATTGGTAAGACCAAAGGATATGACTAGGAATTCAAAGTGACTATACTGAGTTTGGAAAGCTATTTTTGGAATGTCACATTTTCTTACTCTGAGCTGATGATAGCCTACCTGAGGTCTATCTTAGAGAAATAGTTGGCACCCTACAGTTGGTCAAATAATTCATCGATTCTGGGAAGTGGATACTTGTTCTTGACTGTGACTTTATTGAGCTGACGGTAATCAATACACATCCTAAGAGAACTGTCTTTCTTGCACACGAATATGACTGGTGCGCCCCACGGGGACACACTGGGTCTGATGAATTCCTTATCTCAGAGATCCTTCAACTTCTCTTTCAGTTTTTTAAGTTCTGCTGGTGCCATTCTATATGGAGGAATAGATATAGGCTGAGTATCTGGAAAAATATCAATGCCGAAATCTATTTCCCTTTCGAAAGAAATTCCTAAAAGATCTTCGAGAAAGACTTTTGAATATTCACTCACAATTGGGACTGATTCAAGAATGGGAGTTTCAAAACTAGTGTCCTTAACTCGAACAAGATGATAGACATATCCATTAGATATCATTTTCCTTGCCCAAAGATAAGAAACAAGCTGACCTCTGAAAGCTGAAGTACTATCCCTCCACTCTAGGACAGGTTTATTTAGAAACTAGAATTGGACTATTCTATTTCTACAGTCGACTGTGGCATAGAAGGAATGAAACCAATCTATGCCGAGAATGACATCAAAATCAATCATCTCTAGTTCGACTAAGTCTGCTTAGGTGACTTTCTAAAATATCATAATCGGGCAGTTCCTGTATACCCATTGAGCTATGATGGTTTTACCCACTGGGGTAGATACTAAAAAGGGCTCTGCTAAAATTTTAGGACTAACTCCAAAATCAACTTCTATATAAGGAGTAACAAAAAATAAGGAAGCTCCTAGATCTAGCAAAATGTAAACATGCAAGTGAAAGATCTGTAACATACTTGTAACTACATCAGGAGAATTTTTTTGATCATGCTGGGACCGGAGTGCATTCTGTTAGGGCGTTGCCCACTAGTAGCACTAGAAGTGGCACTCTGCTGATTTGGGCAATCAGACTGGTCTGAGGAACGGTTAAGCAGACCCTGACGACCTGGCTGAGGAAAATCTCTAACTTTGTGGCTTGGCTTGCCATATCCAAAACAAATAACACTATCCGCTCTGCATGTACCCTGATAGTGCTTTCCACATGTCTAACAATGAGGATAGGTTCGGACATTCCTAACACTGCCATAAGATTTAGAGCCTGGAGACCTATCTCTATTGTCATCTCTGAATTTCGATACTGGAGTACTAACTGAAGAAGAAGTGGAACTGATGACTTAGGACAAAACTGAGAATGGTTTCATTCCTCTGACTTAGGCTGAGCAAGGTTGAAACTACCTATCCTTGCTCTCTTATTCTGCTTCTCTCTCATCTTAATCTTTTGCTCTTCAATCTGCTGAGCATGGTCATAAGCCTGGCTATGTTCATGTCAATATTCAACATCACGAACCTGCACTCATTGACCACACTATTATTCAACCTAAAAACAAACTTACTCATCCCAGCCCTACTATGGGCAACCACATGAGGAGCGTATCTAGCTAGTTGAGTAAACTTAAGAGAATACTCTTTCACTGTCATATTGCCCTGCCTGAGGTTGATAAGTTCCAACACCTTAGCTTCTCTAAGCTCTAGGGGAAAGAGCCTATTCAGAAAAGCAAAGGCAAACTTCTCCCATTCTGTAGACCCTACATTAACTGCTCTCTCTGACTGCCACTATTTGAACCAAGTATGAGCTACATCCTGCAACTGGTATACAGCAAGCTCAGCACTCTTAACAACTGACACCCTCATGATATCAGTAACCTTCCTAACTTGATCAAGTAATTCCTAAGGGTCCTCATCTGACTTAGACCCAAAAAAGGATATAGGATTCATTCGGGATGGCTGGAACGACAGTTGGTAGTTTATTCTGAGCAGTAACTGAATAATAAAGAGTGGTGAATTCATCTCTGAACTCTGCATGAGAAACGTGTTCATCCAAGGGATCTGCTTGGACGGGCTGAGGGGATGACTGATTTCTATTTCTTCTTTTAGGAGGCATGTTCTGTAAAAGAAAGGGAGAAACAAATTAGACTGAGAGTTAAATTTGAGGTCACGCTCACTGACATGACAAGCATATTTAAAGAAGGGAAATTGTTCCTAAAATATCTCATAGCCTCCTGCACATTAATATGGCACGCAACACACCTATTTACAAGACTCTACGAGATACGGCTTTCAGACTTCCTAGGACTCTATTGAGCATTAGGCTCTGATACCCAGTTTGTAAAGCCCCAAATCTGGTACTTAGAATGCTATATGGTGCTCATGACCCCGAAGGACCACAAGCTAACCCATGACTGATATCTGTACCTAAATACTGCAAAAAATACTATATAAATATGGAAATAGTAGGCTGAAACATGCCATAAGGTTCAAAACTGATAAACATCTGATAAAATCATATCTGAATAATGTGGTACGACAATACCAAAACTGAAATAATGTCTAAAAATATCTAGTTTGAAAATATTGTAGTCTAAAAACCTCTAAACAGTCTGAATAAGGATTTGATGGGACATGTCCCCAACTAACTCCGACTACTAAAATAAACTAAGTAATGAAGAAATAAGGTAATGATCAGGTCCTCGAAGGATGAGGACTCACTGCTAACTCTAACTACTGAAACTGGAATACTACTAATGCTCTGGAGCTCGTGCTTCTGAACCTATGGTATAAAACATCATAACGCAAATGCGTCAGTACAATTGAATATACTGGTATGCAAGTGAGATAGGCTAAATAAAAATGGTTCAAATGCATAAACAATGATAACTGGCTGTATAACATGAATGTGAGAATACAAGCATGAATAAGTGACTGTGACTGAATTCGTGATGGTACCGACTACTGATTCTGATTACTGATAACATGAGTCACTGAAAACTGATATAACTTATATTGGGCAACTGTATCTAACAGTCTAGGTTCTGATGGAACTAACTGAGTTTTGTATTATTCTGAGTTGACTGAATCTGTCAGTCCTGAAATTCTGAAGAACTATCTGAGTTCTATTACTGAGACTGAGTCTGAAACTATAACTGTGGCAAGTAGTCATCTAACCAACATACCCCTAATACACCATTATGTTTGATTTGGGGTCCAATCTGTAACCCTAATTGGAAGGGTATCAATACCGCACCACTAGTAGGGATAAACTGTGAGTAAACCTCATATAATAGGTTACTCTAATGAGAACAGTGGGACCCTTATATAACAGGTTAAGCCACCTCATCTACCCTTATAAAACAGGTTTTGATGTCTCAACCTATGTTGGCTACATAGTTCTGGAGTGAAAAGATTTCTTCTAAGAATCATACCCTCTAATAATAGTTGAGTTCCTATCCTTGGGCTCACTCAGTGCTAACTCCTACTCCCATCTGAATAGACACTGAACATGATTAACTGAATTGAACTGTACTGAGTTCATGGATTTTCGTTGACTAGAAGAATACTACTGAGATTACTGAATTACTGAGCTTTCTAAGATTTACTAGGATTACTGAGTATACCAAATTTTTCTGAGTCATATGACTAGCTGAATTCTCTTGAACAAGGCTTGACTGAGGATATCGTGAAAACGTGATACTGGATCTAGGCACACAACTAAATTGTTAGATACAAGTACCCCCAGGCCTCGATAAAAGGAAACTAACAAGGCATGATATTTTTGAATACACAACCAACATTAACAATCCATAATACAATAAGTTGGGAATTTTATGAAGTACATGGTTATCATAATCTTGTACATGGAAGGAATGCATATAATAAATGTCATAATTCCATATTCTAGCATCATGAGCATTTCAACAAGCATCTACCATGCACATCAATAGCATGGGAGTAATTTGAACATAAGGGTATTACATGAATCCATTACTTAAGTCACAATTGAGCTATATTACATAATTTCAAGTCTCTTAGGGATTTTGTCAAACACTTAGGGTGTATGACTTAGGGCATGGCATAATCATCAAATTCACATATCATAACCAACTAAAGTTCATGGTTTTAACCTCACATGCTAACATATTCTCATAAAAACACCTAAAGATTCCAACTTAGGAATCATACAACAAAAACCACATGAACATAATCAACACATAGCATGAATATCATAATTCATATTTAAAACTTGATTCTTGGGCTTCATGGAAGAAATAAATCCATGAATATATATTACGCATACTTGAGAAAGGAAACCTTGAAGGTTTTTGGAGTTCTTGGATGTATTTCTTGAGATTGACCTTGATTCTCAAGGACTAGGTTTTTGTTCTCTTGGGAGAGAATGTTCTTTATATTTGGGAAAAAGTGAGTAATAATAATTCAAAACATTTTTAGGGATAAAATCCCATACTTGGATTTGTTAAGATTTTGGAAAAAGACTATTTTAGCCCTGGATGAAACTTTCAATGTTCGTCAAAATTTTTCAAAATGGGCATCTGGAGTGGCGCGGAACTATCGTGTCGTGTCAGTGGAATTGGACAACTGAGAAATTGGGAGATGGCGCAACGCGGACCTATCACGTTGCCACTTTGTTTGCGACCTGGAAGTTTAGCGCGATGCGGAGTCATTGTGGAGATTCACTGTAAAAAGGACAGTTGGGACATAGGATCCCTCCGCGACGTGGTGGAATCGCGGAGTCTTACTGGAAACTGACCAACGTCATTTTGTCTTACGGCCCGACGTGCCACTAGCTGAAATGATGGTGTTTTACGACTGAAACTTTAAATCGCCATAACTTCTGACCCGGTTATCCGATTTAGGCGAATTTGATAGCGATGGAAAGCTTATTCAATTTCCCACACAACAAAAACTGAAAATCTTAAAAATTCCGAATATATAAAAGTGTATTCATCTTTAAAGCATGTCTTTGACATCTTTGGGATGAATTTAAGTTAGGTAGAAGTACGGGGTATTACACTGGCTTATCTATCCTTCATATTATTATTGTTGGTTAGCTTTCACTATTTATATTTATGTTCTCATGAGGTAAGGCTAAAGGGGTGGTGTCCCACTCACTGTGGGCTTGAGATATACGTCATGACTAGGCCCCGTTTGGGTCGTGACAGTAATGCTCAACCACTCTTCTTGAAAATAAAAAAAGAAAGAAATCAAAAAAGGTGATATATAGTAAGTAATATGTTTATAGTGAAAGAACTATATTGAAAGCGAAATTAGAATTAAATAGTTAATCAAGACCAATAAAAATAGTAGAAGAAACAAATTCTTTTATTAAACTTGATGAAATTGTTGAAGTTTTGGTGTTAATAGATAGACCCAAGGTGTTTACATTTTAATCCTTTTCTTAATAATTGCAAAATAATTTATTCATATTCAAAATTAAGCCTACTGCATTTGAATTGAGAAATGTTGCATCATCTACTTTTACATGAATAAGCTGAAAAACAACACAAACTTGATATATTTCCTTGAATGAAAGCTTAAACAAAGTAAACAATGGCTAATCAATCTATAAAAGCAATAGTATATATCATACAACAAATACTAAAGGGGTATATATAAACACACAAAGAAAGTAAAAAATGATACTAAAGTAATAAATTCTTAGGCCTCGTTTGGCTATAAAAATCAAATATAAATTGAAGTTGGAGTTAGAGATATATTTGGGCATGAATATTAGTTGGATTTGTGTCATGAACCGAATCAGATCCTGATCCTGACGAATCCCAAGCCAACTGTCACGACCCGAACTTGGGCCTTGCCGTGACGGACATCCCAAACCCTGAAGGCCCAAAAGTTCTACTCTATCTGGTAGTCATGCACAATATTCATATAATAAGGTAAAACGAGAAAATAAAATCTGATACGAAAACATAGTCATTAACTCTGAGATTCAAGACATACGAACGAAAACTGCAATTCAAAACATCTGAATAAGATCTGACTCAGTCTATAAAATCTCTACTATATCTCAAAAGTATTCTGAAAACTGGGACAATGCCCCCAGTAGACCAAAATAATAGAATAACATAATTTGAAATAACAGGCCTTCTAGAACAAAGAAGGCTCACCACTACACGGATCACTTCTCTCTCAAATACTCTACTGATTAGCCAGACCCTTGGACTAAGCTTTAGACCCTGGAAGGTAGGGGTCAATACAAATGTACTTGTACACAGAACAAATCAAAAATAATAATCTATGTTCAACATATATGAGAGTAATTTAAAATATTTCATAAACATATCATATAGTAAGAAATCTCATTGGCATTTTTGAAAGACTCTGTAAAATCATCTGAACTCTGTGACACTCTTTGTTTTACTTCTGCGCTAGGTGGTATACTCTACAACTCTGGAATCAACCGTTGAGTCGACGGGGAAGCCTCCAAACCAAGTATGCTGCAAGGGTTGGAGTCTGACTCTGCTACGCCACTCGACCATCGCCAGTGTAAAATAATATACCCAGATCAGCAAATCACGATTTTAGGCTAAGAGTTACTTAAACTCTAGCCCTCTTTAGGAAACCACGTAGCTCTCTTTATGCCGATTTTTAACTCTTGCAGACATGCATTCTCTGAAAACATACTCTAAAAACTCTAACTCTGTTATGGCATACATTTATATGGTATCATCATACCATTGACTTACAAGTCGCATCTCTGAGCCATTTTTAGCATATTCCCATCTCTATTTTCAAAAGATAAATTCGGGACCACCATATAAATAAATCATTCCAAAGGACTCTTTCTCTAAACTCAAACAAACACATGTATGCAACTCTCTTTGTCAAACTTTTAATGATGCAAGGTGGTCATGTCAAAGCTCTTAATCTCATGCAAATCTTTCTCTTTTAACAAAATATATTTACATCAAGAAAAACCCTCTCTTAAATCTCTAAATCATACCCAAAATACTATGATATTTGAGTAAACTACTTTCAAGCCATAAATCATGCATTTCAATCAATCACCATAAGATCATAAACATAAGGTTATCATAAGAGGGGGTTTTCATTATTTGTGCTCTCAAACAAATCTTAAATTTCAAGTTTCATACATACACTTATATGTGTAAATCAATTTAAGGGGATAAGGGCAAAAGGCCAAAACAACAACATCATTAAACATGCATAAGGCATAATAAAATCATGGATCTCAAAACCCCTTTAACAAATTCATGCTTGATGATTTTTAAATCATAATTGGGTGTTTTCAACAAGCCTATGTAGTTTTAGGATAAACCCCACGTAACTCGATTTAGAAATTTGATGGATGATTCTTGAAGCTTACGATTTGGGGATTCCAAATCTTCAATCAGTTTCAAAAACCCACGATTGAATTTTGAGTTATTTGAGTTTTTAGTTTGAAATCCTAGAGAGCATTCTTATGAATTTTTAAAGAAAATATGGAAAATGTGGTCACTTCGGAGAAAAATCCCATGTTTAAGCTGACAAGGTGGTTGGGGATGGAAATTACCCAATATACCCTTAATGAGAAGGAATAAAATATAACTAGGAGCCCAATTTTAGGGGCCACTGTGGCGCGCTACTATCGTGGTGGCTTACTGGGAATTGACGAATGGGATTCTTGCGGGCACCGCGATGCGGAACCATCGCGTTGTTCCACTGGTTTGGACCTGGAACTTCATCGTGATGCGCCATAATTGCGCTAGGCTACTGGAATTTGACAATTGTTAAATAGATAAACTCTATGACGCACCACGCACGAAAATAATGGTGTTTTACGACTAGAACTTAAATTAGCCATAACATCTTGCCTGGCTATCGAATTTGGGCGAATCTTATATCGATGGAAACCTCATTCAATTTCCCATACTGCATAATTGATTAACATGGAAGATTTGCATAGGATTTATGGATTTTAGATCATCTATGCATAGAAATGACGATTTTCGTTCTAGCCCGAAATGCAAGGTGTTACATTATCTCCTCCTTGGGATCATTCATCCCCGAATGATGGGTAGGAACGTTGAAGCTTAAAGGCATAGAATAACGTGGACCTAATGTATCTTTTAAGAAAGGATATAACTGATCTGAAACATTTAAACTTCTATCATGAAACTAAATTTTGAGTTGACTTGCCCTTACTTGTTTTAAGGAGCTGATTAATGCTGAGAGTTTAGGATTTCCCCCGAAGTGTTTATGCTCAAATCACATACCTTGGATTTGGAAGTGATAGCTTAGGTAAGTACGAGTCATGAGGCAAAAAGATTTAGATCGTACAAAGGTATTACACTGTCTGAGCTAAAATAGATGGAAAAATTTGAGACTATGTGCTGAAATCTTATGAACTGAGTCATGACTAAATAATTGAATCTGAAACATGATGCTTGGACAGAACTGAGCTCTCCACTTACACCGATGGAATATATTATCTTTTGGGATGGTCATACGCATTGGACTCCAGATAGTAGGACTGGGTGAAAAGGTGGAAAACTAGAGTAACTCGTCTGCCTGACTGCTAAACTGAATTATACTGGACACTTATACTTAACTGGAGTATCTCTTCAACACTCTTTCTAAAGAAGTTCTAGTAACATTAGGGAGCAAAGAATCTCTGACATGAGTTACACAAGACATCCAACTAAGGAATCATAACAATGACACTACTCTATAGCATGGAATATAAATATATAGCTCATAAACTAGGATAGAATTACCAAACCTTAGACATTGCAACTTCTTACTTTCAATATTAGCCACACTTCTACAATACTCTCTCAACTATACTTTCCCCTTAAACACCATGCTCATTGATTCTACTTATTTTTCTTACATGGCCGCTGATATTTCCATCTACTAATGTCTAATCTGAACTAAATCCCCTCATCATCTTCAAGCCTAACTCAAAATCATAAGACACACCACATAATACTATAGTACTAGTTTGAATCATGAATTAAGCACACCCTATATTTCACAATTCCTCATCTCTTGCATAATTCTTATTTCCACTCCAGCAATTACCTTCAACTTTATATTAGACATTCACAAACACTCAGTACATACATCCATATGCATAGAAACATAACATTCAAACCTATCTTCTTACCCATATATGCACTTCTAAAAAACCACACATAAAGCGTATTTCTCATATTCTCTAATAGTTCTATCCATAACAACGTCCCTGCACTATTTAGATGATACACATAAGGTATCCTCAACTAACCAAGCCATACACGAAACTTCACCTCAAATTTTTTTCAACTTATAGCTTACACAAAACTAGTGCACAACAATTTTTCCCAAATATAATTCATAAAACTTCAACTAACCTTGACACGTATCAAAGACTCGGCCTCAATCTTACTCCATAATTACCGCCTTAACTCAAATAAGCATAAAACCATCTTTTATCAACAAGAAATGTTTACTCTTTCCCACTTAAACAACTATTCATCTTCACTATCTTGACCTAATGGAAAATGTCACTGCAAATTGGAATATCAGGATCCGAAATATAAAGGCAGTACTAAGCATAACTTTATAGCCTGCTGAAGCATGAAGAATAGAGCACTTACAGCATGGACTCATTAAGAGATCTAATCTGAGGACGTACCTGATATAAATCTGAATTTTCACTGATCGTTAAGAGTATCACATGTGCACAAGAGTCATGAACTGCATGATTTGAATTTTGGAATTCATAACTTATGAAAAGTGATTCTGACTGCTAAACAAACTGGGAAGTCATAATACTAGGAACTAGGAGAGTACACGATTCCTTATCATATGCATGAACACGAGCTACTATCATGACGCTGAAACATAAAGCATGAGTATGTGTTGGAATAACTGAGGTAAACCACTGAAATAAGAATAGATTGAGCATCATTCTTTCTCATGGCCAATTCCACAACTCACTGGCACATCTATTAGCATCTGAAAACTTGACTTGGTTACTCGTGGTATCATCTCCCCCTTAGATTTAAGCCATTACTTACTCTAAGTCTGTGGACCACTATATACACTCTGGCATAAACTGAAATCAATTTACTCTAGAGTTGGGGATATAACAATAGACATAAAACTAAACTTAAAAACTAAACTTACCCTGTAAGAGGGTATCTTCATGAATAACAACCAATGCTAGTACCTCCTTCTAAGATTCAACCCTTAGGTTTCTATAGCCGCAAAAGTCATCATATAACATCTTAAACTTTCACCAACTCAGATTCTTCTAATAGTAAACATGAATATCTCCATTCCTTTGACGGACCATACTACTTCTGTCATAGTCTACCAGCATCATGACTCCAAACTTATATCTCTCTACTATGAGAATCAAGATTATATAAAAAGGCTTAACATTATCTATCAAAACTCCTTAACTTGGCTATTTAGAACACCATATACCATCTAACTAGTCTTTCTCCACCTAGAAACTCAATGGTACCACTAGCCACACACATCATCTAATAGCCTTAGAAAAATACGCAACCGCATATCACCTTGGCATACTTCTACTTCATACATACAACATCATACTTCATTACGAATCAAATAAACTTAAGCTCTTACATGTACTATTCAAGACTATTAGATCGCTTCCATAAAACTAGTATCATTAACCAAGAAATAATCACATCCACCTTCATGGCCATCAACTGTTCAAACTTAATATCTAGGGCTAAACATGATTTACAACCCAACCTTACACACAATTCTCACTTGGAAACTATGAAATAAAACATCAAGAAACAATAGTACATTAGAACTCCATAGCCACAATAATCGATCATGAACTTATGGTTTTTCTTATTATAATTCATTAATACTCACTATTTCAAAACATTAAGCCTATAGTCTAGCATCAATCATCTACCACCAATGAAGAATGCAACATAATATACTAGTCCATCAAATTGGGATATCCTAACCAAATATCTCATTTTATTTAGATACAACCCACAACCAAAAAACCTTCATGACATCACTGCAATGACTCAAAATCTACTACATACTTTCTCACAAGTAATACTAGTTTACAACTACCAAAGAAAAAAAGGTCAAAGGGGGGGGGGGCTAGAGTCACATAATAGACATGGTCAACCTTAATCTTATATTATAATCCCATATAATCTTATCTACTTATACGTATTTCTCACATCACAGTTAATTAACCAAGCGTACATTGAGACTACCTTCAAATTCCACAAAAACCTTGTGTCTATAATTATAACTTATTGGCTAATCTAGCCATTTTCATACTTCGAGCAGATAATAAATCATCTTAGCTAATAACTCCTTCTCTACCTTCTACTAAACTAACACACAAGGAAGTATCACTTTAATACCAACTCAATCTCATGCAAAAAGGTTCGGCTATAGAAATATTCAATAAATCGCCCTTACCACTTTTCTTGCCATTATGCCTCTAAACCCCCAGTTCCAACCAACACAAGAATCAACAATATGGACAACAAGTTGCTAGTGAATCAATATAGACCCCACACGACTCCATTAGACTACCATACAATCCATACATGCTACTAGCTACCACATTAGTCTATCACTAAAAAGGGGTAAATTATCCTCAAACATCAGTTATTCAACTAAACACATTTATCTACATAAAAGTCATCCTCACTCTGATTTCTAACCTTGTAACTTTGTATCACCAACTTCTTGGTCTAATCTCACTACCAATAGGTCATGACACCGATACTTTACATTATACTACTACTCAGATGGAAATACAATTCCCTCAGATGGAAATACAATTCCAAGATTCTGCTACACCTCATTCCCTTTTAAGCATGACATCTACAACATAAATTTTTTTGAAAGGGACTGAATACACTTAATACCGCAGGCTTAAAAGCACGATTTCATCAGAATAAAAATTCACACTAGAATCAATACACTCTAAGGAACTAATGGACTCTTCACAAGTCCTTGCCCAATTTCAAAATCTTATATAGCTCAATTAGAAAGGACTATACCATTTGGATTCTAGACTTCTGCACTTGAATCACTTCAACAATGAGACATATCTGAGCACATCACAGCAAGGAAAGAATTGGGATGACTTTACTTCAGTATGGGCGATACCATACCATGAATTAAAGTATAAAAGAGGAACATTCTGACTCCATAGCATAAATTAGAACATGAAGAAAGGGAAACATTCCTAAATTCCTAGTAGACTCCTGCTTATATGTGTGGCATACTACACACACATAAATAAGACTCTACCTAATGTAATTACACAGACACCCTGGGACCATAAACTGTGCTCTAATACCAAGTTTGTCACAACCTGAACTAGGGCCTGGCCGTGACGGACATCCCAAACCATGAAGGCCCGAATGTTCTACTCTATTTGGTAGTCATACACAATATTCATATAATAAGGAAAGATATGAAAATACAATCTGATATGAAAATATGGTTATTAACTATGAGATTCAAGACATAAGAACAAAAGCTACAATTTAAAATATTTGAAAAAGATCTGACTCAGTCTGCAAAATCTCTACTACATCTCAAAACTATTCTGAAAATTGGGACAAGGCCCCAGTAGACAAAATTAATGAAATAACATAATCTGAAATAATAGGCCTTCTACAACAAAGAAGGCTCACCATTACATGGATCACTTCACTCTAGAATACTCTACTAATTAGTAGGAACCTTGGACTGAGCTTTAGACCCTAGGAGGTAGGGGTGTCCATACAAATGTACTGGTATGCAGAGCAAATCCAAAATAATAATTTATATTCAACATATATGAGAGCAATTTTAAATAGTTCATAAACATATCATATAGTAATAAATAACATGGGCATTTTTGAAAGACTCTATAAAATCATCTGAACTCAGTGACACGCTTTGTTTTACTTCTGCACTAGGTGGTATACCCTACAACTCTAAAATTCCATGGGCTATATGAAATCCATCATTGACTCGGCGGGAAAGCCTCTAACCCAAGTGTGCCGCAAGGGTTAGAGTCTCTAACTCTGCTACACCACACGATCATCGCCAATGTAAAAATAGTATACCTGGATCAACAAATCACAATTTTAGGCTAAGAGTTACTTGAACTCTAGCCCTCATCAGGCAACCACCTAGCTCTCTTTATGCCCATTTTTAACTCTTTAAGACATGCATTCTCTGAAAACATACTCTAAAATCTCTAACTCTGTTATGGCATACATATATATGGTATCGTCATACCATTGACTTGAAATTCACATCTCTGAGCCATTTTTAGCATATTCCCATCTCTGTTTTCAAAACATAAATTTGGGACCACCATATCAATAAATCATTTCAAAGAACTCTTTCTCTAAAATGCATGTAAACATATGTATGCAACTCTTTTTGTCAAACTTTCAATGATACAAGGTGGTCATGTCAAAGCTCTTAATCTCATGCAAATCTTTCTGTTTTAAAAAAAAAGTATTTACATCAACAAATACCCTCTCTTAAATCTCTAAATCGTGCTCAAAATACTATGGTATTTGAGTAAACTAATTTCAAGCCATAAATCACGCATTTCAACCAATCACCATAAGATCATAAACATAAGGTTATCATAAGATAGGGGATTTTCATTATTTGTGCTCTCAAACAAATCTTCAATTTCAAGTTTCGTACATATACTTATATGTGTAAATCAATTTACGGGGATAAGGCCTAAAGGCCAAAACAATAATATCATTAAACATGCATAAGGCATAATAAAATCATGGATCTCAAAACCCCTTTAAAAAATTCATGTTTGATGAATTTTAAATCATAATTGGGTGTTTTCAACAAGCCCAAGTAGTTTTAGGATAAACCCCACGTACCTCGATTTAGAAATTTGATGGATGATTCTTGAAGCTTACGGTTTGGGGAGTCCAAATCTTCAATCAGTTTCAAAAATCCACGGTCGAATCTTGAGTTATTTGGTTTTTAGTTTGAAACCCTAGAGAGTGTTCTTATGAATTTTTGAAGAAAATATGAATAATGTGATCACTTGAGAGAAAAATCCCGTGTTTAAGCTAACAAGGGGTGGAAATTACCCAATATAACCTTAATAAAACGAAATAAAATATAACTGGGAGCCCGATTTTAGGGGCCACCGCGATGCGCCACTATCGTAGTGGCTCACAGAGAATTGACGAATGGGATTCGTGGGGTCACCGCGACGTGGAGCCATCACATTGTCCTACTGGTTGGGACCTAAAACTTCAGCGCAACATTCCATAATCATGCTAGTCTACTAGAATTTAACAATTTTTAAATAGACCACCTCCGCGACTCACCAACCACCGAAATGATGGTGTTTTATGACTAGGACTTAAATTAGCCATAACATCTTGCCCAGGTATTGGATATTGGAGAATATTATATCGACGGAAAGCTCATTCAATTTTCCACACTACATAATTAATTAACATGGAAAATTTGCAAAGGATTTATGGATTTTGGATCATCTAAGTATAGAAATAATGGTTTTCATTCTAGCCTAAAATACGAGGTGTTACACCAACCTAGGCCACAGATTACCCCCTTAATCTTACCTCAAGAGCACAATAATAATAATAATAATAATAATATCCAATGGAAGCCGATCAAAATGATAATAGAAATGTGATAGTCAAAGGAAATTGAAAGTCAAAATAAAATCCATGATAATATTCCGACACTGTCCATAAAAGCTTCTAATCTAACGAGTACCAACTTAGTCAGGATATTGCCCCGACTATGAAAGAAAATCCAAAAATACTAGAAAATTAAATGATATTTGAAAGAGAGACCAGATCTTTCGAAAGATGGAGGATTCACTGCTTCATTGTTGATCGACCAGGTTCTTAAACCACCTAACTATACATAGGGTCACAAGAAAAGCCATTAGATATTACATCATTAAATGATATAGTATTCGGGGATGGTCAGTATGGCGAGTACTGGCATGAAACCAAGAAAAGGTATAAAATATACATGTACCAAAACCAGTAATGAAACACATGAACAATATATTTATACATGTACCAAAACCAGTAATGAAATACATGAATGATATATATATATATATGTATGTATATATATACATTTACCTAAATCAGTCATAAATCACATACCATACAGTAATGCATATATGTAGGATGTCGGGATAGGGGCAAGAGAAATAAAACATGATCTTTTAAAGAATTAGTCCTGAACTGGTAGCTTGTTCCGACCTAAAGAGACCCACGGGCTATATGGGTCCGGCTCCTTCTGGCGTCGGAAGGGCCCAGTCCATATCATCCACCTGGATTGGATAATAGGTTAATTCACTATAATATTAACCTCCAAAAAAAATAACTATGTACTACTGTGTGAGGCAAGTACAAGATGGTCATCCATTTTCAGGATAAGGCCCCCTACATTGGCAAATGTGAGTTCAAGTGTTTGTTCCCCTGGGACTACACTTTCTCGGTGAGCTACATAATTTCCTTTAAACCTAAATTAAAACAGTTTTCACATACCATGAACCAATAATCATGGAGTCATTCATCAAAGCAATTTTGAATTGATATCATCATACTAATAGACTTGCAAGTTATTCCAATAATGCAAAACCTTAACCATTTAACCATTTTGACTGCCAATTCCATTTAAAAACAAAAACCATAGACCCTAAGGACATTCCAATTCCTCTTTAAATTTTTACCATTTAATGATTTTCAATACATCAAAAGATAATTTAAAATATGAAAATACAAAGCCAAAATTTTACTGTGCAAATATTCATCCACTTGGGGAAACCTAAATTACCAAATTTCACCATCACTATGAATCACAAACTAAATTCACAATCCACCATTAAAACCATGTAGAAACCATTAAAACAAGAAATAAACAATTCAAGAATATAACCACGAAATACCCTCAACACAAATATGAATTAAACAACTATGAGAGATGTAAATATCAAAACAATTTGATGTAATAATATAATAAGTAAAATAGGGAGTGTCTAACATGCTTTTTTTATGAATAAACTTTGAATCTGAGCCTTGAATTGGAACCCTAGGTGTTCTTTCCTCTAAGAATGTTTTGAGGGAGAAGGAAGAGTTCCTGATCTTTTATTCTTTAGAATGATCATAATTTTGTGTACGTAAAAGGTTTTAAGCATATAAGGGTTGGACCTCATAAGCAAAAAAAAAACAAAATACCCATACAATTATCCAAAAAAAATCATAGAAACAAGTTCCCACGAGCTTACTTATAGATTGTATGTAGTAGCTACAGCCCATAAGTAGGGTCATAGGTATCAAAACCCCTTTTTATCTCTCAAAACCTACTTACGACCCCCAACTTATGGCCCCTAGGTACTACCTATGGCCTGTAGGTAGGATCATAACTATCAGATCTTTTTTTAGCTCTCAGGACCCGCTTACAACTCCCCAAACTATAGCCCAGAAGTAGTACCTACGACTCGTATAAAGAGTTTCGTAGGTAGGGGGATAGCTTGACCAGGCTTCAGTAAAATGACCATAACTTTTTACTCTGACTTAGATTAAGGCAAAATTGATGCGTCGAAAAGCTAACTCAATTATATACCACTTGTTGTATCTTAAGATCAAAAAATTTATACAATGTAGGAGTTATTCTCATTGTTAACTGTAGGAAAACACTTCATGAGAAATCAATTGGTAAGGTATATTTTGACTTGGCCAGGAATTTGGTGTTACTTGAAGCCTTAGTACATGTATAAATCACTTCTAATACTACGAATAGTATGAAGTTTGTTTTCTCCTATACTTTTCTTTTGATAAAATGTTGGATGCATAACGATTCTAAATTTTTTAGGGTGTTACTTTATCTCGCCCTTGGAATCATTTGTCCTCGAATGATAGGTAGGAACTTATTAAAGCTACAAAAGTATGGAATAAGGGATGTAATTTCACATTAGGAATTCTCGCTCAACAAGACATACACAGGCATCAAAAAAATCTTCATAAAACCACAAAGCAAATTATGTAAGCATGAATCACAAGTTAACGAAACTTAACATAGACATGAATACCTCATTTCACTATTTCAATCTTATAATTTCCTTACAAAACACATAACTACATGAGTTTGAGTCTAACTGAATATTTCTCCCATGTTGACACCTAACCCAAAGTTAAAAGGTGCTAGTGTAAGCTACATGGCTCTATACTTTACATCCATCCAATAATGCTACTCTATCTTGTCATTGTAATAAAAAACTATTATTTCAGCAAGTACAAAATCTGTTTGTTTTCTATACAAACTTCAATACTAAGTTCAAGAACAACTTTCAAGAACTACAATGAAGTTACAACAACTTCAAATACAAGTCCAAATGGATAATCAAAATGGAGTGTTTATCAATATTAAAAAAGAAGATGAAGTAGGAAATTATAGAAACAAGTCTATCAAATGCATTGTGTATCCTTAAGGAATTTATTCCCCTCATATACCAGAGATTATGGAATCTTTCCTTAGAGGATAAATTGATTCTCTTTCTAAAAATAGCAGTAACTCAAATTTTCAAAAACATCGAATGCACTCAATAGTTTGATGATCACAAAAGATTTTTTTTATAAGAAGAAGAATGTTTTCAGCTCTAAAATATTTTTCTTTGCCTGAAGAAATTCAGGTATTTATAGCCATCAAGGTGTTTCTTCATGAAGAGAAGCAATGGTTCAGAAAGGTCCAGCCCTTCATAAAGGTGCAACTCTTCGAAAAAGGTGCAACTCTTCAGAAAAGTCACAACCATTTGAAAAGTTATAGCCATTCAATTCGAAAAGGTACCTATTCAAATTGCATCCTTTCTTTTTTGTGTCTTTCCACAAAAACACCACCTTTTCATTTTTCATTCACACCTCTTAATAACCTAATAATTCCTAACATGAATGGGTATGGCTATCTTATAAAAAAATTTTAGAGAAGTATGTGATCAACAAGAAAAGACCTATTACATCTAGATAAGTGGGCTTCCTTTAGAACTTTCCATAGTTAATATGCATTGGATGTACTCAGACAATCGATAAATTTAATATCTTTTAATCGTTAAACTTTAATGTACACCTATAAAACTTATGTAGCACAACCATTCTTTCACTATTTATGGTTATCACAATTTTGTTCGTTTAACCCATGAACACGTCCTGGTATTAAGAGAGCGCAGAGAATAGGCGTTTACTAACATTCTCTTTGAAGTGGCTTCCTTTCCACCCTCACATAAATGATTTTAAAATGTTTAATCCTATAGATTAAACTATTTGGTCAAATCTGTCAAATTAGATAACCATTAAAAAGCTTCACACCATAAGCCTATCCTTGTTTCCTAATCATTGTCTACATCATGAGAATGGGTTGAGTATATTTACAATGTTTAATCATCTTGTTTGATCTCTTTGAACCTAGCTCTTGGGATCTCCAGTCAGATAGGTGGAGTTACCACCATGGTGACTTGTCCTAGGCTTTAAGCCCATTCCCTTTGATGTTGTCTAAACTCTCTCTCTGGGTAGGCCTTTTGTAAGTGGATCTGACATATTATTCTTTGACTTCACTAGTCACCAGTGATAATTCGACTGGAAAGTAGTTCTCTAACAGTACTAAGTCTTTATCTTATATGATAATATTTATCGTTATACACCATGCTCTCTGCCTTACCTATCGTCGGTTCATTATAACAAAGTATACATACTGGTTCCAATGGTTTGGGCCAATAAGAAATATTTTCTAAGAACTTTTAAAGCCATTCGGCTTCTTCTCTGGTTTTATCCAATGTGATAAATTTAGATTTCATTATAGAGCGGGCAATACATGTCTATTTGGACAATTTTCTAAAGACTGACCCTCCACCTAAAGTAAATACATATCCACTCATGATATTTTCTTCATTCAATCCGATGATGTAATTTGCATCACTAAATCCTTCAATTACTGCTGGATGTTTATTATAATGCAAGACATATTTTTAAGTGTATTTAAGATACCCCAAAACTCTTTTCATTGCCATCAAATAAGTTTTATTGGGATTACTCATATACCAACTAAATTTACTAATTCCACATGTTATGCCTGACCGTGTAAAGTTTATGATATACATTAAACATCCCAACACTCTTGTGTAGTCCAACTGTGAGTCACTTTCACCTTGATTCTTTTTACGTGCAAAATTCACATCTAATGGAGCCTTGGCAATACCAAAATCCAAATACTTGAACTTGAAAAGTACATTTTCAATGTAATGAAACTGTGACATTGCTAACCCCAGTGGATTTTATAGATTCTTATTCCTAAAATCACATCCACAACTCTAAGGTCTTTCATATCAAAATTGATCTTAAGCATTTGTTTCGCATTATTTATGTTAGAAATGTCTCTATTGATGTTCAACATATCATTCACATAAAAAAAAACAATAAACTTATGATTTGGAGTTATTTGTAATTTAAACACATTTATCACATTCATTTATCTTAAACCCGTTTGCCAACATGTTTTGGTCAAACTTTGCATGCCACTGATGAGGTGATTGTTTTAGTCCATAAAGTAACTTAACAAGTTTGCACACTATCTTTTCTTTACCAGTAGCCAAAAAACTCATGGGTTATTCCATGTAAATTTCTTTCACCAATTCTCCATTTAAGAATTTTGTTTTCACATCCATTTGATGGATTTCAACAACATATAACGCCGCCAAGTCAACTAACATCCACATTGAAATTATCCTTGTTACAGGCGAGTATGTATCAAAATAATCAAGGCCTTCCTTCTGTTTGAAGCCTTTTACTACAAGTCTTATCTTGAATTTATCAATAGTACCATTCGCTTTCATTTTTATTTTGAAGATCTATTTAGAACCTAAAGGTTTATTTCCTGGAGAAAGATCAACAAACTCCTAAGTATGGTTTCTCAAGATTGAATTAATCTCATTGTTGATTGCCTCTTTCCGAAAGAATGCGTCTGAAGATGACATCACTTCTTTAAATGTTCGAGCCTCATTTTCTAGGAGAAATATTACCAAATATGATCCAAACAATATTGATGTTATTTGACGTGTACTATATCTTGGATTCTCATTATTATGGATATTCTTGCTTGGTTCATCTCAAGGTCGTGTAGACTCTCCACTAGATTGTACATGTCTAGTTCTATATGGATAAATATTTTCACAAAACTCAACATTATCTAATTTAATTATTGTATTTTCATTTATATCTGAATATTCGTATTTATGAACCAAAAATTGACAAGCTTTACTACTTTCAGAATATCCTATTAACATGCATTCCATAATCTTAGGTCCTAGTTTCACCCTTTTAGACATAGGAACTTGGACTTTCACTAAACACCTCCACACTTTGAAATATTTTAGCTTGGGTTTCCTTTCTTTCCATTTTTCATATGAAATTGATAGTATATTATTATGGGGCACTCTATCAATTATTCGGTTAGCTATAAGGATAACTTCTCCATAAAAGTTTTGCGGTAAACCTAAACTTATAAGTAAGGAATTCATCATCTTTAAGGTTAGGTTATTCTTTTTCATACAGCCTTGGTGTACTATTCTCTATATTGAGTCGGGAGTCTATCGGAAATAGTCTCTCTACTTCTACAGAGGTAGTGGTATAGACTGCGCACATCTTACCCTCCCCATACCCCACTTTGTGAGAATACACTAGGACTGCTGCTGTTATTCCTTTCTAAAAAACCATTAGATTGAGGTGAATACAAGGAAGGATTTTGATGGACAATTCCATTCTCTAGACATATTTCTGCAAAAGGAGATTCATATTCTAAACCCCTATCACTTCTTATTAGTTTGATTTTTTTGTCTAACTAATTTTCAACCTCTCTTTTACATTTTCTAAATATATCTATTGCTTCATCCTTACTATTAAGAAAATAAACATAAAAGTAACTAGTGCAATCATCAATAAAAGTAATAAAATACTTTTTTATTTTCACCACGAGAAGGTGTTGACTTCATACCACAAATGTTTGTATATATTAAGTCTAAGGAACTGGAATTCCTTTCAACAGACTTATACGAATGCTTAACATACTTAAATTCCACACATATTTGACAGTTTCATTTATTGCACTCAAAGTTAGTCAACACTTCTAAACTAATTAGGTTTTGCAAGGTTTTATACTTGACATGTCTTAAACGATTATGCCACAAATTATTTGACTCTATCAAGAAGAAGCCTCAACTTTGTTCATTTCAACAACTATTACATAAATTTTGAAAAAGCCCTCATTAAGGTAGCCCTTTCCTACATACGTTTTATTCTTACTTATTCCAACTTTCTC
>NC_061115.1:195647260-195654358 GCF_002878395.1 Capsicum annuum
TTTAAATATTCGTCTCAATTAAGAATGCGGCGTACGCATCTTTCTAAGATATTTTAAAAATTCAAGGATGAAAAAATGCACCTTGAAAAATATATATTTTAAATTAATTTTTCATCAATTTATTTAACATAAGCGGTGTAGATAGACATTTTCGGTATAATAAAAGTGAGTGAATTTAGGCCTTAACACGATTTATCCAATTAGTTTAATTCAAGATAAGTCAATGAAGCAACCATGCTAGAACCATGGGACTCGAGTGGTGCCTCACACCTTTCCCTCGGTCAACAGAATTTCTTACCCGGTCTTTTATTTTCGCAGATCACAATAAGAGTCATTTCCTTTTGACTAGGGATCTAATAAGGTGACTTGGAACACCATAACTCTATTCCAAGTGGCGACTCTATAATTTAAAAATAATCCCTACTCAATATCGTCACTTTAATTCGAAAAACCCTTCGACCTCGATCCCTCGGGCGAAAAAGGGGTGTGATATCTCTGGCGACTCTGCTAGGGAATAATAAGAATTCGAGCTTTTAATATTGACTTATACTTGCTTTAATGATTGTTGATATTGTGTTTATTGGCCTTATGTGCTACTTTTCGCTTATTTACCATTTTTATATTATTTGAACTGTATTATATATTGTCTTCTCTCGCGTACCCCTTCTGAGTCTCTGAAATAGTATAGAGGGAATGCAGCATATGCATCCTACCTTCTTTTTGAGATAGTCGGAGTGTCAAGGCACCTAGTGAAGGATATAGTCACACATGTTATGCGGGGTTTGGATCGACAACGAAGGCAGTGTTGCCCTGCTACCGACCAAGTTGTCCCTCCCCGGCTCGATTGTCCGCTCGGGTAAGCCAGTATAGACACATATCCCTATTAGGTTTAAACTTAGAAAAACTAAAAACTCAGAATTTGGTTTTCCCTATTAGGAACCGTTTTATTTGCATCATATGCATTTGACTTAGCGGGACTCGGCACAGGGATCGGGTCTATCTAGGACAGGTGACCTACTTTATAAAGACCAACATGTGCATCCCACGTGCTCTTTGACATTTGTTTGGAAGGCTATTTGTTTGTTGACCGATTTTAGGCAACTTTAAAATGCAAGATAATAATTTATCCTCACATTTAGTGAATTATTTTTTCAAAAGAAAAATTTTATTTTTAAAAGAAAGAAAAAATTTTAGTAACACAGTTTTACGGTTTTTATGAACTACGAGGGTTTGATTGTCTCTCTTAACTGAGATACATAGGAAGCCCTTTTTCGGGGTACGACCCTGTCTTTTGAAAAATTATTCATAGATTTATTGGGGAATATTTTGAAAATATGATTACTTTCATAATTAGTTTTTTTATTCTCAAGTTCAATTTATATATATATATATATATATATATATATATATATATATATATCTTAATAGCCCTGAATCTTTAGGGATCATGAGGCTAAGTTTTACAAAAAAATATAAATCTTAATAACCCTGAACCTTTAGTGGTCTTGAGGCTGAGTTTTGTACGACATAATTTTCAAGAACTACGCGCACCTGATTCTTATCTTAATGAGATACGTAGGATGTCCTTCATGGATTCGGTGGTCTTAAAAAGAAAAATTTTGAACTCTGACACATTAATTTTCTCCAAAATCAAAATAGCGTTAAGGTTGTTGGCTTGTGGCTAAATTGACATCTCACCAATACAACACCAGGTTCAAAGAACAAGTAAAATGACACACAAATATGGTATAGGGTCTGATATGAGGTGGTGTAGATTGTTATAAATGAAGAGTAAGAAGAACTGGCCTGAAAAGTGAGAAATTTGGAGTAAAATATAAGAAACATGCAAATATTGAGAAAGAGAAAGAGAATTCTCACAAGGATTTTTACATGTTTCAATGTTCACTTGCCTCTAACCTCCAAAACACCAAAGTTGGACTTGTACAAGGGTTATGGTCATCGTTTGACTCATCTAAAAAGGTTTTGAAATCAATTATGAGGAGTAAGGGAAAAGAGAAACTGCTGATGATTTATTTTGGAGAGACTTTAATGGCGATAACTTCAGAATGGTTGGAAAAAATTAGATGATGTCGCAATGAGGGTGGAGACTCCATTAAGGCCAATGTACAAATCAGTGGCTAAAATATTAAGTTCGTCAATTTAGAAGTCAATCTTCACTCCTCACGATGAGGGATTTTTGGTAGTCTATTTTATTTTTCTTTTTGCTATCCGAATTATTTTAGGGTTTTAGTTCGGTATTTATCTTGTCTTATTTCTTATCATCTTTGTTCAAACCCTTTTGTCTTTCTATCAACAAAATATACCTCCCTTTATTTCTTTTTTTATTTTTTAAAATATTGTTTATTTGTCTTTCTTTTTCTTCATACAATTATTTTATGGTAATTTTAATGATACGATATGCATGATGAATTTTCACCAGATCTTAAAACCTAATCTAATCCTAAAACACTTGACCAAGAAGATAGAGTTGAAAGGAAAAATCATGTAAGGAAATAAGTAAAATGTTGAGATGTTAGTTGATTGAGTTAAAGCCTTACTTGAATGGATTGAAACAATCAATTTGTGAATCAAAAATGACTTGATCATCAATGAAAAGGTCAATCTCAAACACTTTAAATGAGAGCGATCAGAAGATATATAGTCTCCATTGTCAGGAGAAACAAACAGAAGTTAGGTTAAAAATGCATGAGTCCTTTAGTGGAAGGAATGTGAATATAATTGGACCTTTCTGTATGACAAGTGCGTGAGAAGTAGTGACGTACGTATTCAGTCAAGGTCAATATTGAAAAAATATACATGATATTTATGTTCACTCACAGATTGCATGTTAAGTGCTTGCAATTTTAAGGATTGATATGATGAAGACATTTCATTCTGCTATCCAAATGTTGTATCATCCTTTGTTACCCCTTTTGAGCTTTAGTTTTATTTTATTTCATACCCTTCCTTTGGAATCAAAATAGAGTTTGAAAAAATAAAAAAAAGGTTTCAAGAAAAATGGAGTCAGAAAAGTGTCAAGAAAAATAAAGTCAGAAAAATGTCAAGAAAAAATAAAGTAAAAAAAAAGTGTCAAAAAGAAAATAGAGTCAGAAAAAAAATGACAAAAAAAGAAATCGACTTGAAAAAAAAATCCCAAAAAGATAAGAATCAAAGAAAAGAAAAAATGAGAGCCCAGGTTCATTTCAAAAAAAAAAAAAGAATGACTTGCCTGGACTACGTTTGACCTGATTCTTGCTATGACAAGATACGTAGGCAGCCCTACTTTGGGGTTCGGTCCAACCAAAAGAAAATTCAAGTTACTCAGAATGAAATAAAATTGGGGCAAAAGTTTATTTCCTTAAAAGAGTCGATTCCAAAAGTTGTGTATTTTAACCAATGTTGTGTAAATTTTGAGCCCCATGCCGACCTTTCTTTCTATCCTATTCCAAAAGCCAAGCTACAACTACAGAAAGACCTTCAGATCAATCTTTGAGAATGTCAAGGCTAAACATGTTATAGGTGCATGATATTTCATATTTTGAGTGTTATTTTCTAAAAAAAAAGATAAGAGAGTCTTATTGGTGAAAACCCTTTTGGGCATCATAAGGCGACTATGAGTTGTGAGATCAATTAAAATGAGATTTTTTTTGGTAAATTTCTTCATTAGCACCATAAGACGCTAATGAGTTAAAAAAGAAGAGAAAGTGGGAGCGGCTTATTGGTGAAAATCCATCGAGGTGTCACTAGCCTAAGAAGGATTATAATCCAAAGAAAACAAGTTCAAGAATGACTCCTTTTCAAATTCAATGAGTGGGCAAAAAGTGATACTAATTAGTTTGGATAGATCATGTTGTTTAATTCATAATGCATGTCATAATCACTAGAATCAAATGCCATACCCAGATAAAATTTTCTTTTTGAATTTTTTTTAAGAAGAGATGTCTATTGTCCTTTTCTATTCTTTTTGTTATTTATTTATTTATTTTCTATTTTAATTTTTGTGTCTTTGTGATCAAAAGAAAATCACTAACGTCATCTTTCATGTATATTTTTTTAGTCAAAATTTTGTCAAGATAAGTGATGAAAGACTTCAAAACTTTCTACCAACTCCTTTAGTTGTTCAAAGCAAGACAAAAGACCAATACACAAAGACGACATGTTTCCAAAATAAAGTAAAGTACTCGAGAATGCTTGCCATCCAACAGTTTTTGGACTCATAAAAGTATAAAAGGTGTATTTGAAGCTGAATTTTGACGCATCATGCAAGAGAAATATGATTTGAGTCAAAATATTTTAGTAGTCCGAATTTGGGGTCAACACTACAACAAGTCAACAATACCGATCAATGATTTGCAATGGAGCTGGGGCATGACAAGTGCAAGAGATCATCTCAATAGCCAACAGATCAACCACCGTATTTTTAAATTAAATTTAAAAGTTTTTCTTTATATGAAACAAAAACATGTGTTACCTTCATATCAAAGGTTTCAAAGTTTAACTATTAAAAGCTGCAATTTCTCACTTTTACAAATGCAAGAGGCAGTACTGTTACACAGATTTGGTAATTAATAATGGTAAAAACTCATCATTTTAACCCCTAGGAGACGCACTTCCTAGTTCAGATAATTCAAGATTAATTTGTTAGGTGATTCACTTCCTAACTTGAACCATCACTCCTAGAAGACACACAATCTAGTTGAGTCATTTCATTTGACCCCTAGGAGACACACTTTCTAGTCTGAATAAGTCAGTTTTTCATTTGTTTGGTGAAGCAATTTCTAACTTGAACATTCACTCCTAGAAGACATACTTTCTAACTGATTCATTTCATTTGACTCCTAGGAGACGCACTTCCTAGTCTGAATAATTCAGTTTTTTATTTGTTGGGTAACACACTTCCTAACTTGAACCTTCACTCCTAGAAGACGCACTTTTTAGTCGAATAAGTTAGTTTTCATTTTGTTAGGTAACGTACTTCCTAACTTGAATCTTGATTCTTATAAGACGTACCTTTTAGTCGAATCATCCTCCTTGATTCCTATAAGAAGTACCTTTTAGTCGAGTCATTTTCTAAGAATAAATGGGGGCAAAAATTTTGTTCATGTTCATTGAATTTTACTTTCTGCTCAGGAGCCTCCTGAAGAATGGGACAGGATCCTCCTGAAGAATAGGAATTTATTTTTGCTCAGGACCCTCCTGAAGAATCAGACAGGACCCTCTTGAAGAATGGGAATTTATTTTTTCTCAGGACCCTCCTGAAGAAAGGGACAGGACCCTCCTGAAGAATGGGAATCCTGAAGAATGGGACAGGACCCTCCTGAAGAATGGGAATTTATTTTTGCTCAGGACCCTCATGAAGAATGGGACAGGACCCTCCTGAAGAATGGGAATTTAATTTTTTGTACAGGCCCCTCCTGAAGAATGGGGAAGGACCCTTTGAAGAATGGGAATTTATTTTGCTCAGGACCCCCCTGAGAATGGAATTTATTTTTGCTCAGGCCCCTCCTAAAAAATGGGCAGGACCTTCCTTAAGAATGGAAATTTAATTTTTTGCACAGGACCCTCCTGAAGAATGGGACAAGACTCTCGTAAAGAATGGAAATTTAATTTTTACTCAGGGCCCTCCTGAAGAATGGGACTAGACCCTTCATAAAGAATGGGATAGGACCCTCCAAAAGAATGGAAAATTATTTTATGTCCAGGACCTTCCTGAAGAATGGGATGTTATTTTTCTGTTTGACCTTTTATTTTGAGTCCAGGAACATATTTTGAAGAAATTGTAAATCCAGGAGCCCACCTGAATAAAAGGGTGAAGAAAGTTGCAAGTTAGGAGCCCGTCTGAAGAACACTGTAAAGAAAAAGGAGGTCCAGGAGCCCACCTGAAGAACAGGGTAAAGAAGTTGTAAGTCTAGGAGCCCGCCTGAAGAACAGGGTGAAGAAATGGAAAGTCCAGGAGCCCGACTAAAGAACAGGGTGAAAAAGTTGTAACTCCAGGAGCCCGTCTGAAGAACAGGGTGAAGAAATTGTAAGTCCAGGAGCCCGCCAGAAGAACAGGGTAAGGAATTGTAAGTCCAGGAGCCCGCCTGAAGAACAGGGTGGAGAACTTAGAAGTTCAGGAGCCCGCCTGAAGAACAGGGTGATGAAATTGTATGTTCAGGAGCCTGCCTGAAGAACAGGGTAAAGAAATTGTAAGTCCAGGAGCCCGCCTGAAGAACAGGGTGAAGAAAAAGAAAGTTCAGGAGCCCACCGAAAGAATAGGGTGAATTTTCAAATTCAAGTCGCAAAGTCTTGATTGAATCAAGATTCTAGAGATTGCAATTTTTACTTGTATTTTTCATTTTGATTTTTATTTGTCGGTTGAATGTAAAAGCAGAAGTCGTTAATCAAAAACTCGACAGAATCTCACTCGACCTTTATCTCTTTCTCTCACTTTTACCTTTGAACTACATGTGACCTGATTTCCTTAAAACCTGGGATATATAGGTTGTCCAAAAACAAGACTCGGTCACATCTTTTATTTTATTATATTTTATCTTCACTTTTTGAATAATTGGAGGATCAACAATCATATATTTGTCTACTTCTTTGTATGAAAACTCTTCGAGATTTCAAACAAAGAGGGGCAAAATATAGACACGTGATTTTTTACCCTCCCCGAGTTTTAATCTATTTATTGGCATTAAATATTTTTATTTTTGTTCAATATTTATTTTAGTTTTTATTTCATTTTTAATAAGTTTAGTTGAAAATAAATAAAAAGTAATAAATAAAGTTACTTTTTGAGATATTTTTGTTTTTAAATAATATGAAAATTCAAAAAAAAAACATATTTTCCTTTTAGTTTTAATAAATAGACTTGTAGTTTTATTATTATCCTACTTATATTTGTTTAAATTATTTATAAACTTTTATTGTATTTTCTAAAATATAAATTTAATTAATTGCTATTATTTTATTATTACTATTATTATTTATGTATTAAAATAAAAAGGAAATCCAAAAATTGAATCCTAATCCAACTACCCAACATCTTTTCCCCTTATCAGATTTCCCTAACTGTTCTCCCCCCCTCTAGTGAATCTATTTTTATTTGTGCGT
>NC_061115.1:195654458-195692626 GCF_002878395.1 Capsicum annuum
TTCACACATAAAAGGTCATTTAGGCTAAAAGTGGACTAATATCAACAGCGACCTATGTTTCTTTCCTAACCGATATCCTAAAACGAAGGCAAGACCAACCGAGCAAGTTCTATATTAACACATAATGGGAACTAGGTAATATCTCACACACACATGGCACAAAGGTACATCACAAGTTACTACCTATTAGGCTCATACAATTGTTTAGCAATGGTTATCATGTCACTAGTACTAATGCTATAACAAGATGCAAAATGGTCACACAGAAATGCATATCACACAGTTATAAAACAGACCATTGGATAGGTGTTCAAAAATCAACAAAAACATATTAACTGCCTAATGTACTTGTATTTCTCCTAGTCAACTACAATATTTTATAATATATCATAATACGCCTAAACATGCCAGCTCTTCTAGGAACAAGACTCCAGGGAAAAGAGGCATGGCAACAAAAACCCAAGAGGACATCACCACCCACAAGTAGCCCCACCCTCAACTTAAAATCATGCAATATCTCCAATGCGTCAAACCAAAACAAGAGAGTTCAAAACATAACTGTGGCACGTCTACCCATTAGATTTTTCTATATATATCCCTAGTGTAGTCTTGAACTACGTTTGACCTGATTCCTGCTTCAACGGGATACGTAGAAGCTCCAACAGCTCGGTCATATAACCCTAGGAAATGGAAACTCGGATAGAATTTTCGAGAAGGAATCTCAAAAATTCACAAGAGAAGATCAACATCCAACAAAAAGGATGAAGATCAGTAAAGGCTTCAGATCCACTCAAGATGATATCATCTCAGACTACTCTAAACCTGGGCAGAAATTTTGAGGAAGGCCTCAAAATTTCCACCAAATACTAGAATATATTTCAAATTCCCCAGCACCAGAGGTTTAAGCCAAGCTCTTGAAGCCACCAATTGTGACAAAGTCTAGGTAGACTCAATTTCTGGCTATGACAGAACTATTTGAAGAACCCTCCAACAATGATGATGATTTTTGGTAATCCTCCATCAGATATAGTCAAAATCAAGAGGCAGATGTTCGTTGAGCTATTACATGACATGACTGGAAGAGATCTTCTAAAGTTTTATATAAGCTTTTGAAACTATCTTCTAAAAAATTAAGACTACTTTCAAAAATCTATATAAATCTTTTATTTAGTACTTGCCTAGACATCAATTGGGACGGAGAGCCATGGGTGGAAATCCCAACATGACGAAGTACCTGAAAGTTTGCGAGGGGCAAATCAAGGATCGAAGGAGGTGAACACTGAGTAGTTTCGCTTAAACTAATCATTTTTTGTGGATGCAGGGATCGATACACAAAAATGAGTGTCTATTTTAGAAAATCCCCAAGAAAGTCGGGAGCCATGACAGAGCATATAATGCTTAATAACGGTACTTTTGGTAGCCCAAAAATGGGCTCAACACCTATTTATCGACGACCTTTCAAATTGTCCATCTCATTTCTTGAGATCATGGAGGACAAACAAAAGTGTCTTATCTTCTTTACAAAGATTGTATTTAGAATTTTTCTAAAAAATGGTCGCTAGAAAAAGCTACTTTGTGTCTACTAATCATCTACCTTGAGTACAAGTACATATAGAAAGCAAGATGTTGATAAATGAATTCAGGTAAAGCTATTTTTAAACTACCGGAAGGACCATTATATATCATTGCCGAGAGAGCCATTGCATATCATTGCCAAGAGGGCCATTGCATATCATTGCCAAGAAGGCCATTGTATATTATTGCCAAGAGGGCCATTGCATATCATTGCCGAGAGGGCCATTGCATATCATTGTCGAGAGGGCCATTGCATATCATTGCCGAGAGGGTCATTGCATATTATTTCCAAGAGGGCCATTGTATATCATTGCCAAGAGGGCTATTGCATTGCCAATAGGTCCATTGCATATCATTGCCGAATGGGCCATCTCATACCATCGCCCAAAAAGGTTATTTAATATCTGTTGACATGCTAGACAGAAATGCTAGCATCGAGGATATCATCATCATTCAATATCTATTGACGTACTAGAAAGAAACACTGGTGTCGAGGATATCATCATAATTCAATATCTATTGACGCGCTAGACAGAAATGCTAGCATCAAGGATATCATCATCATTCAATATCTGTTGACGCGCTAGATAGAAACGCTGGCTTCGAGGATACCATCATCATTCAATATCTGTTGATGCGCTAGACAGAAATGTTGGCATCAAGGATATCATCATCATTTTATATCTGTTGACACGCAAGACATAAACGCTGGCATCGAGGATATCTCATCTTTTCATGAATTAGCATATGAATGCATCAAGAGCATGCGATTTGAAGGGACGCCTTGAGGGTCATCTATAAGTCATATATTTGAAATAGAATAGTGTGCAAGATCACCTATGATTTTATAGCATGTAGGTCATCCGTAAGCCACAACAACATCCTCACCGGATAGTGTGCAAGATCGCCCAAAAATCAATAGTTCAAAGGTTATCCATAAGTCACAACTAAATCCTTACTAGAGAATATGCAAGATTATCATATTGATACTTCCAAGGGTTCTCTATAAGCCACGTTATATCCAAGATCAATTATGTGTAGGATTACCTAAAGATTAGCAATTTGAGGGATTATCTATAAGTTATAGTATATCTAAGGTCGGATGATGTGCAGGAACACCTGAAAGCTAGAGATTGGAGGGATATCTGTAAGCCATCTCTTATCCAAGGTCGATTAATGTACAGGATTACCTAAAAGCTAGAAATTCAAAGGATATCTATAAGTCACCTCATATCCAATGTCAAATAATGCGCAAGATTATCCAAAGATTGACAATTTAAGGAAAATTTATAAATCAATTATCGACTATAACCGGAAAGGTTATCATTCCACATACAACAAGTGATATAGGTAACCAAAAGGGGTGCCACTCCAGCACAAGATAACACGGTTGTAGGTACCGTTCTGCATAAAGTATCATCGGTATCCAAAAGGGTCACCCACTTTGAAGACATATTCAACCGACAAATGTCATAATTATACAACAACCAAGAGGGTTGTTATGTTTGGTATTTCCGGTTATTTCATTCCAAATAGGCACATGAAGAGATGACTCCACTTTTCAGGCCACAACTCACGTGGAGATATGGTAAAAGACTACATACCTCTTTCGTGAATTATGTTTACCACTAATACTTTTTGCTTGAAGCATTGGTGAGAGAATCCGAGAGGATAAAAATCTCAAATCAAAACCACAGGTGCGGATGACTTCACATAGGACGCAGCACAACATGGAACTCTTTCTTAGCAGCAAAACGGGACATAGTCTAAAGAGGGACGTCAAACTCTTTGGACATGAGCTAAAGGATGATCACCACCACCATCCAACCACACCCTTGTTAGAAGGCATGTGGGTATTTCAGTATATTGTAGTTTCAGCTATACCTTCGGGATATTTCTAAACTCATACCGAGGGTAACCTTCTCTTTCTTTCAAATTCAGGTGTCAACACACTTCGAGTTTGGAAATTATGTCTAGGTAAGTTCTTGCCTATGGATGTGAAGGATCCCACACTCATGGTTAAGAGGTTACAAGCATCTTTTCCACAACTCGATCAACTTGTCACTCATCTTGAGCCAAAGATCATCTCAAAATAAAAGACTATCTCCCCTACCGATTAAGTCAAACTACAAGCAGTCTAATTCCCTAAAATATTGGGGATATGTAGGCTAAGATCTATGTAGAAAACTCGACTACATTCCAACCTCCCCCAAATCCCTTTATCTCAAGCTTCTCAATTTAACCAAAAATTCTAAAACCGTGATAGTGGGTGAATTTTCTAAAAAATCGTGCTTTAAATCAAGTTTTATGAACTACAAGTGGCCTGAATTCTCATGCAACCTGACATATGTAGGAAAGCTAATACCGAGGATTGGCTATAACTCCATCAAACTCGTGCGGGAAACCAACCTCTCTTAGAAACAAATTTGTAGTTGGACAAAAATTAAGAACGGCAATCTCCCTTTGCCCAGGATTACATGCATCCATCCTACCCAAAGGGAGGGGGCAATTGTTGACACCTAATTTTTGCCCTCATCACCTACGTTTAATCTCAAGTTTCTTCGATTTCCAAATAAAATCACAACAATTATTTTTTTTAAATAAATGCATTCTGAAATATGTATTTGGGTTAAATTTGTCATTTAAGTGATCATTACATATTTTTGTATTTACATATATGAGATTGTATAAATGATGTCATTTAAATGAATATTTTTCATCAAAATTAGACTTTTATCGATTAAACTTGAAAACCAATCCAAAGGATTAAAATCTTGGTTTAATAAATACATGTTTGATTTTATTGAATCAAGAAGCTCGGATTGAACGGGATATTAATTCATATTGAATTTAGTCAAATTTTATTTAATTCGGTCATAACCGAAATTAAATTGTCCCAAGCATAATGCTATTGACCAATTGATACTCAATTGGGCTAGAATTTAAAGAAAATTGCCTAAATTGTAATCCAAAATCCTAATTCTCAAAACACTTTACCTAGGCCCAAAAAACAACCCAAAGCCATTACAAAGGGGAGCAGCCCCTTTCCTCCTTTGATTTTTGTGACCAAGTTTAACACTATTCAGCCACTCTCAGCCCAAATCGCGATCTGACCCGGCCCAATTCCATTCTCCAGTTCAAACATAAACCATCATAAAACAACAACGACATCAACAACCTTCATCAATAAATGACATCTCTTCTCAACCATCGCAACAGTACCAATGTCAACCTGGCAATCTGACCATACCCGCGAACCTTAATAACCCGTCTCTCTCTTCAACTCGACCCATCGATTAGGCCATTTTATTTTACGAGAGTTCTAGAAACTGGACACCTTACGCACCATAACGGATCAATTCCGCGAATCTCGGGTATAGGGGTATAATTTCGTACATATATGTCACAATTTCATTGGCTCCTAGTAAAAATTCATTTTTCCTAAATCTTATTGGTCCACCAATTTCAAAATTGGTACAATTGTTGATGAACCCTTAAGCTGGAGGAGAGAATTCGAGTTTCAAATCTGAAAATATCTTTCTTTCAAGTCCCTAAAATACCTCTTGTCATCTCCTATATAAGGATGGCCCTTAGTTCTTTATGGGGGATGGATTTTTGGATTTTTCCTTTTCTTTCCCTCTAAGGTTCTCAGTGAGTAGTTCTCCCAAAATTTGAAAAAGAGAGAAAATTAGAAATTAGGGGCTCCAAATTTTTATTGAGTCATCTAGGTTTGATTCGTTAGCGGACCGAAAGGGGAAAGAGAATTCGAGGTCTTCGAGTTGACGACGACGCTACTCTGGTGGTGACTCATCTAGACGTTAGTTCGTTCTCCTATTTGCTGCTCTTTGAAAGGTAACATCCTAGTCCATTCAAGCTTTTGATTGCTTCTTCTTCATCTCATCATTCTATAGTCATGAGTAATCTTGAGATTATTCTATGTGCTGGATCTGTTTTGCCGTAGGCTGTCTTAATGTTCAATATTTTGTGTGTTTAAATATGGTGTGCACACTGTTGCATAGGTGTTCATCTAATATGGTCGTTGGATTTCCAGAATGATTAGATTCAAGAATATGTATTTGACTAGTATGTAGAATGGCCGTGTCTTGATTGAATTTGGAATGATTATGATATTCACGTTTTGTGTATCCTCCAACTTCCTGCTTAGTAAACGAAAAAATCTGGTGTTGTTCTCATATTCAATGCTAGTATGTGTCAGTTTAAACCAGTTTTGATGTGTTCTTTATGTTCATCATGCTAGAATTGTCTGAAGTGACTTCATAATTTTCTTTACGTTCCCGTGTTTAAACCTAACAGTAATCAGGATGGGATTTAGTTATGCCGCTAGACAAAATTTTGGACTTTGTTATTTTGTCTTAGCAGGCTTCCTTTCTTCTTTTGAGAAATAATTTAATTTCTTTATAATGTTTTGGGGCTTTGAAAGGATTGTTTCTTTGTAAAAGACTTAAAATAATTTTCTTGTGAATCAGCAAGTTGTTAAAGGAAAGTTTTTGCTTGTTCCTTTGTTGGATACCTGTTCGCCTGTACTTTCGCTTCGTAGAAACTACGCTCATGTCCCTTGATTCATATTATCAATGAGATTGGTGGGGTTAGTTCACAAACGATGTTCTTTAACCTAAATAAGTTTTAAAAGATAGGTTTTTTTGTTCAAAATTAGTGATTTGTTTGCTCAAACGATCTCATCCTTTGAGTTTTAGTTCGGACGAAGAGTTAGTAGAATTCTTGAGTCATAATAAAGATTTTGAATTTAGCCTAATTTCTTAATGTTTCGTCCCTTGTTCATAATAGATTGAATGAAATTGTTAATTATTTGGTCTGTGTTGAACGAACGTTTCTCAAGTCATTGTCATCCCTTCCCTCGACTGAGTGTTTTGATTCCTTATGGATGGATGTATATGTACATATATATATATATAAGCGTTATGAACTGTCATTCGCAAGGGTTCATATATATTCCTTTTCTCTTTGCAAATTATAATAAGCTATGTATGATCAATTATTAAGTTAGATAGGAACGGCTTTATATCGTGCTCAATAATTTATGCTTGGCCAGCTTGATGCAGTACATTAAGACGCGTTTGGTATTGGTTCAACGGTTTATACATGTTTGTTATTTTAATTGAGTGCGAATTAATAGTTTATTAAATTCTTGTGCACATGCTAATTCACTTTTTTAATCTTGGTTCTTGCATGCACCTGCTCCAGAGTCTAAATGGGTTCCTTCCCTTTTGTATTTTACAAGTGGCGGAATGAGGCCCCTTTCTCGAGCTAAATTCCTAGAAGAAGTCTTAACATCGGTCTCATGACATATCAAATTCAAGAAGTCTAGAAAGAAGGAACATGGGAAAAATCCCATGTTCGAAGCAGACTAAGGAGTTTCATTTTCCTTTCTTGTCATCCTATTTACATAATTATTTTCGTCCCCTATTTATTCACCTATTTATTTCTTAGTTTATATATTTCGGGCCTCGAAGTCAAAGTTGTATTTAATACAGGTACAGCAAGACTCGAGCCAAAAGATCGGAAACTAGAATTTTGATAGGTGAAGACGGGTCAAAAATCGAACTAGAATCAGACAGGGACGACAGTTTGGGCCTAAAAGCCTAAATTACTATTTCTCCCCTTACCCTTTTTCCTTTGGTTTACTTGTTTAGTACTTATTGTGAACCTACCTAAATCCCTAACTAAGTCACTAAAAAACTGATTTTGCAAAAACTTTTTCCTTAATCAACTATTTTTTCAACAAATTGATTTTCCGAAGTTAGTCAAAAGAATTATTTCAAACAGATTGGATAACCTCAAATTAGTGGACTTTTTAGGTGCCTAACATCTTCCTAAATCGTTAATAGGAACCGTTTATCTAGAATCTCTAACTTAAACGATTTTATTGTGTCGAATCGTCTAAGTACATTACAAAGGTTTCTTAATTCCTTTTCAAAATTAAGTGGCGACTCATCAAAAAGTCAAAATTTCTCCGCAAAATAGTATGGACTGATTATCCCACTATGATGCAGTCATGGATTGTTTTTCCTAGATTGTTACCTTAGCCATGCCCAATGTGCCTCCAGTCATGTGGCCGAGAAGGTTTATCTACGAGCCAACGAGGATTATATCTTATGTTTATTCTAAAGAACTTATTTTTAGGGGTTGCTAGTCTTATCTCACTTATGTTGTGATGCTAGTGTTGAGAGTCCATCGCTTGACTCTGTTCTTATTGTTGTGAGTTTCCTGATGTGTCCCCAACAAAAATGCTTAGTAATTGACTAAAGAGTGATCTTTTGAGGCAATATTGATGATTGTTGATACTTGTTGGTTATGTGTAATGGCATTGGAAATAATGCCCAAGTGATTATGCCATTGTATTCCTTTTTGGCTAAAGCTTATGTCAAGCTATTAATTATGTTATTGTGATTAGGTATTGTTTGGGCTAATGAATGTGCTATTAAATGAGCCCTTGACTATAATAATGCTTAAGAAATAAATGATGCTATTGGCTACGCTATGAATAAAAGATGTAATATGTCATGCTTTAGCCATCGCTCATACTAATATAAATTATCCTTAGGCCAAAAGTAGGCCAACGGATATGCTACTAATTAGCCATTTTTCATGATACTGCTTATGGTTATGTCCAAGGTCTAAACGACTAGATTATGGATCATGTAAGATGAGTCATTGATTATACATTGATTAAGCCATTGTTTAGGTTTCTGTTCGGACTGTTAACTATACTATTTCCCAAGTTATGATCTTTCTTAGTAATATGCTAATAAATTATATTGGAAACCTTACTTATTGTTGATATTAGAAACGATAATGTAAATGGTGCTAGAAGGCACACTTATTGACTATATACAAGAATGCTTATAGATTATATTTGGACTCATGTTAAGCTTTTGTCTAGTAACCAAATTAGTGATTATGCTAGAAAGTCTTCTTGTTGCTAATATACTAGTCATGATACTAAAGGTTCTAAAAGGTATATTTATTGACAACATGAAAAGCTATGTTATGAACCAGTGTTGATTCTGTTAGTGCTTTGTAACATTCATGCTATATATATATTCATATATCTATGGATAAATTATCCTAGACGACTAATGATGAGATATGAATGTATATTTTTCTTTACTTCTCTTTTACTTTAGCCCTCGTGGGGCTTGTTATTTACTTTAGCGCTTGTGGGGCTTGCACTTTACTTTTTCCCTCGTGGGGCTTGGCATTTACGTACTTGTCATTTACGTTAGCCCTAGTAGGGCTTGCACTTTACTTTAGCACTCGTGGGGCTTGCCATTTACTTTATCCCTTGTAGGGCTCATTATTTATTATTAATATTTATTGCATATGGTTATGATATTTTTGATACCCGGCAAGGACAGAGGATGATTATGATGATATTAATAACCGACAAAGCCAAAGAATACTATGATGCTATATTGATATCCGGTTCAATTACGGTGGATATGTTGATGATATTAATATCCGATTCAAGTCCGGGGGATATGTTGATGATATTGATACCTGGTTCATGTTCGAATGATATGTTGATGATATTGATACCCGGTTCAAGTCTGGAGGATATGTTGATTATATTGATACCCGAATCAAGTTCGGACAATATGTTGATGATATTGATATCCGATTCGAGTCCGGAGGGTATGATAATGATATAATGATGCTCAACAATGTCTAAGGATATAAATATTGATGTGCCTATATGTGCACCTACCATTTTGTATCCGGTTATCCCTATGCACGAAAATATTATATTTATTTATGTTCTTGTATATTTAGTTATAATGTTGATATTATCTGTGTCGGTTATAGTCTTCTAATGAGTTGAGGTATGAACTTGTGTAGTTGTTGATTTAATGTGGAAAGATACTTAGTGGTGGATATTTCTTAAGTCGCAAATAGTGACTAGTGAATTTGTGAATCTTAGTGATAAATAGGAATAGTGGCATTGATGCCTATAAATAGTGACAATTATTTTATTGTGGTGGTTAGTCATAGTGGGTTTAGCAATGATGATAACTAGTTACTATTGATGACTAAGTTTATAATATTGACTAGTTGTTTAACGAGGATTGTGGACTAATGATGTTAGTTAATAAGAGATGTTAGTTGAGAGATGAATAAGTGTATAAAGGGTGATTAGTGGTATTTGTTAGATGGTGACTAGTGGGATTATGTTGGCTAGAAATAAATATTGGTTAATTGAAGAATATGATCTAGTGGTGAATCTTGACTAGATGTTACTTCTGGCTAGTGAGTAAATAATGGTTTGTCATTGATCCATAAATAGTGACTAAGTGATGAATAGTGGATTGATATAGTTAGCATTATATGATAACTAGTGAAAAAGTGGTTTAGTAATAAGTGTTGGCTAGCTAATAAGGGTAAATAAGGTGTATTGATAAGATAGATACCTACATGGTGGTATGATTATGGTTAAAGTATATTGGTATATGTTATTCAATTACGATTATTGATGATAATTATGAATGTTGACAAATGATCGTTTGAAGGAAATTGTGGAAAATATAATGAGAAGTTGGTCATACATATATAAATATATATATATATATATATATATATATATATATATATATATATATATATATATTATGTCTCTTGGATGTGCTTTCCAGTGGTATGTGACATCGTGATGGGTTCTTTACTTTATGCACTGGTTGTTGTATGGGAGCCAACTTTGTACTTGTGTTTGCTTGTGATTATACTCGTGTTGATTTATGATTTCAAATCATTTATTTCTTATGTACGGCAATATTGGCATGCATTATGCCTAATGTTATATTGTTATTCTGTTACTTAATACTTGTGATGGACGACGATATTGGCATGCATTTATGCCTTATGTTATATTGTTATTCCAATATTTAAAATACTTATTATGTACACGATATTGACATATGTTGATGCCTTATGTTTTACTGTTATTTCGAATTGCATACTTATTATATACAGTGATGATGGAGATGATTCAAGTTCGATCATATGTCTTAACTTATTAAGTTTATCTTGCACTATATCATTCTTATATCATGATTTAGCTCAGTCGGTTGATGATGCCTATTGAGTACCCGTTGTTTTGGTACTCATGCTACACTTCTGTGCCTCTTTGGTCAAGATTCAAATATTAGTTATCGTCGTCGATCATGGTTTGTGCAGTGATTGAATCCGGAGATAGGGTGAGCTCTTGTTCGAGTCACCCAATTTTCTTCCCTCTCTTGCGTTCAGTCTTTAATATTTGATATAGATGAATTAATTATTCTAGACTTGGAGTTGTATTAATACAATTAGTTGTCCTTATACTAGTTCTACAAGGTTTTGGAATTGATATCTTGTATGACTGTTCATTTTGCCTAAAATCCTTATGTTAGTTGTTGATGTTCCTTAAGTTTCACCTATGTTGGACCTTTCTTACCGGATTAACTCATTGCCTTAACTCCGGGTTATGGTATTGGCTTATCTACTGGTGAAAATTGGTAGGTGCCATCATGACTCATAAATCGGTTCGTGACAACCTATTGTACACTAATTAATTTAGAATAATCACTGGTGAAAATTGGTAGGTGCCATCATGACTCATAAATCGGTTCGTGACAACCTATTGTACACTAATTAATTTAGAATAATCAAACGTTACACGTGCGAGGTACGTGCAATTAAACTAGTTGAATAAATCGAGTGACCCAAAACAATTCAGAATGAAGAATTTTAGTGCATCAAATAACAAAAATCCATGGATATACAAGGTATTTTTACCAAAAAAAAAAGTCATAATTATCTCTTGGTTTCTAGCCTAATGATTGTTAGCCAAAAAAGGAGATCATGAAATTAGGTCGGGCATCACCACAATAATAAAGGTAATTAATACACAAATAAGACCTATAATATAAAATAATGCCCCCACACTGGTATCACAATAATAACAATATCTCAAATAAACAATAATCTACATATAAACTGAACGTGGGCTACACGGTATTTCTAATAATCTCAAAATTCAAATTTCAAAACAAATACCAGACCCATACCATGTTTTACATAAATGTTTAACTATCCACCCAATCTGAAGAAAGTTAAGTCATAACCTACCTCGAATTGTGAAAATTCTAGACGGACGCTTCAATGTAGAGCCTTTTCTTCATGAGCGGTCTTGAAATGGATTAAATCTATTATAAACATAATATCTATGTCAAAAGGAGACCAACGATAACTATATTTCCTATACTTATTTCAGATCCAAAAAAAAATTGTAAATTGATCTGGAATCGAGAAAAGGGTAAGTCTGAAATTTTATTTAAGAATCATGTTTCCATATCAGGAAGAGTTTAAATTTGAAAAACAACTAAAAAGGAGTTGAAATCGGACATTAATTAAAGAAAAGTTAATCTTATAATTTACAAGGTAAAATCCCCAAAATTCAAGTTTGAAATCAAAGATACGATGTTGTTTTAACTATAAAATCATTAGAAATTGGTAAAAATAGGTTCTTAGAGATTATAATTGGAAGATTGATGAGAACTCCCTTAGAAATTGTCAAAAATCGAGCACTCATAGTCTAATAATGCTAAAAATGGGATTTTGGATGCGAAAATGATTTAAATTTTGCCCAGGTATAACATAGGCGAAAAAATCATATACCCAAGCCCACTAATGTTGAAAACTTTTTGTAGCCTTATATAAGTTTATAAAAAATAGTCATAGATTATTCAAATAAGAGGATTAAATTATTTTAAGAAAAACCTTAAATAGAGGGAACTATATTCAATTTGTTATTTCCCAATAGTCATCCCTTAACATTCTCTAGCTATTATATCATTTATTAATATCTCTAACAAAATTAAATACAAAATTTTAAATCATTGGACGAAAATGGTAAAAAAAACATTACCAGAGTTTCACCAAATCCTTAAGAAATTTATACGTGTATAATAAATACATAAATCAACGAATAAATACTCTACAAGGTATACACTCTAATTATATTAATTTTTATAACATATTAAAATTGAGCGTAAATGAACAAAAATAATATAACATTTTTACAAAAAAATTTAGAAAAATTATTAATGTATATATATTATAATTAGTATGTAAGGTGTACTCATTAAGTATATTATACAATAATTATACACTATGTATACAGTGTATATATTGTTTAAACATATTACACATGTATAATTAGGGTGTAATTATACAACAATTATATATCTATTATACACTAATTAATGTTAAATAGTCAAACGTTACACGTGCGAGGCACGTGCGATTAAACTAGTTGAATGAATAGAGTTACCCGGAACAATTAAGAATGAGGAATTTTAATGAAATTAGATAATATAAATCCAAGGATATATATAAGGTATTTTTACAATGAAAAGAGTTATAGTTATCTCTTGGTTGCTAGCCTAATGATTGTTAGCCATAAAGGAGATCCATGAATTTAGGTCTGGCATCACAACAATAATAAAGGAAATTAATAATCAAATAAGACCAATAATATCAAATAAAGCCCCCACACTAGCATTACAATAATAATAATATCTCAAATCAAGAAAGAATATACATATAAGCCCCACGCGGGAAACACGGTAATTCAAATAATCTCAAAATTTAAATTTCACATTCAATCCCCAACCCATAGCATGTTGTACATAAATGGTAAACTGTCTACTCCAATTTGAAGAAAGTTAAGTCATAACCTATATCGAATTATCGAAAATCTAGCCCAGACCCTTCAATGTGGAGCCTTTTATTCACGAGCGGTCTTGAAATGAAATAAATCTATCATAAACATAATCTTCACATCAAAAGGAGTCAAATGATAACTATATTGGCTATATTTACTTCGGATCTAAAAATAGTTTGTAAATCGATTTGGAATTGAAAAGGGTAGATCTGAAACTTTATTTAAGAATCATGTTTCCATATGAAAAGTAGTTTCAATATGTAACCAACTAAAAAGTAGTTGAAATCAAACATTAAATTAAAGAAAAATTAATTTTAGAATTTACTGGGTAAAAGACCCAAAATTCAAGTTTGAAATCAAAGATATGAAGTTGTTTTGAAGATGAAAATAATAGAAATTGATGAAAATAGGAGCTTAGAGATTACCCTTCAAAAATTGACTAAAACCCCCTTTGAAATTGAAAAAAATTGGGCTCTCAAAGTCTAATAATGATAAAAATAGGGTTTTGGATGAGAAAATGATTTAAAACCTGCCCAAGTATAACTTAGGGTAAAAACTCATGTAGCCAATCCCACTAATGTTAAAAACATTTTGTAGCCTTATATAAGTTTATAAAAATAGCCATAGATTATTCAACTAATAATTTAAAAAAAAAAAATCCAAAAATAGAGGGAACTATATTCAATTTGCTATTTTCCAACAATCATAGCTTAACATTCTCTAGCTATTATATCATTTATTATTATATATACAAAAATTAAATACAAATTTTTAAAACCATGGACAAAAATGGTAAAATAAAAACATTACCAAAATTTCGACAAAACTTTAAGAAATTTCTACATGTATAATAAATACATAAATCAGCGAATAAGCATTATGTAACGTATACACACTAATTATATTCATTTTTTTATGACAGATTAAAACTTGAGGATAAATGACAGAAAAATATTTTCATATTTTCACCAAAAATTTTAGAAAATTTATAAATGGATACATCTTATAATTAGTATTAAAGGTTTACTCGTAAATTCTATTCTATAATAATTATACTCTATGTACACAATGTAAATATTGTATAATCATATTACACAATGTATAATTAATGTCTAATATATACACACTAGTTATATACCTATTGTATACTAATAAATTTTAAATAATCAGATGTTACACGTGCAAGACACGTGCAATTACACTAGTTGAATAAATAAAGTGACCCAGAACAATTCAGAATGAAGAAATTTGATGTAATAAAATAATAGAAATCCAAGGATATACAAGGTTTTTTTACAAGGAAAAGAGTCATAATTATCGCTTGAAAAGACATGGCACTTCAGAGTGGTTTGAGTCCTAGTACGCCGATACATCTCGTTGCTAGCCTTATGTCTGTTAGACATAAAAGGAGATCCATGAAATTAGGTCAGGAATCACAACAATAATAAAGTCAATTAATATACAAACAAGGTGTATAATATAAAATAAAGCCCCCACACTAGCATCACAATAATAACAATATCTCAAATCAATAATAATATGCATATAAATCGAACGCGGGCAACACGGTAATTCTAATAATCTAGAAATTTAAATTTCACAACAAATCCCCAACCCATAGCATGATGAACATGAATGTTTAACTTTCCACCCAATCTGAAAAAAGTTAAGTCATAACCTACCTCGAATTGTCAAAACTCCAGCAAGACACTACAACATGGAGCCTTTTCTTCATGAGCACTCTTGAAATGGATTTAATCTATCATAAACATAATCTCTATGTCAAAAGGAGACCACCGATAACTATATTACCTATATTTATTTTGGATCCAAAAATAATTTGTAAATAGATTTGGAATCAAAAAGGGTAAATCTGAAATTTTATTTAAGAATCATGTTTTCATATTAGGAAGAGTTTAAATTTGAAAACCAACTAAAAGGAGTTGAAATCAGACTTTAATTAAAAAAAATTAATCTTAGAAATTATCGAGTAAAAGCCCAAAAATTCAAGATTGAAATCAAAGATATGATGTTGTTTTGATGATAAAATCAATAGAAATTGGTAAAGATAGGTGCTTAGAGATTAAACTTGAAAGAATGATGAGAAATTTCTTAGAAATTGTCAAAAATCGAGCACTCAAAGTCTAATAATGGTGAAAATGAGGTTTTGGATGAGAAAATGATTTAAATTCTGTCCAGGTATAACATAGGCGTAAAACTCATGTACCCAAGCCCACTAATATTAAAAACATTTTGTAGCCTTACATAAGATTATAAAAAATAGTCATTGATTATTTAAATAAGAAGATTAAATTATTTTAAGAAAATCCTTAAAAAGAGGGAAATATTAAATTTGTTATTTCCCAGCAATCATCCCTTAACATTCTCTAGCTATTATATCATTTATTATTATCTCAAAAAAAATTAAATATAAAATTTAAAATCCTTGGACGAAAATGGTAAAAAAAACATTACCAGAGTTTCACCAAAACTTTAAGAAATTTATACGTGTATAATAAATACATAAATCAACGAATAAATATAATACAACGTATACTCTCTAATTATATCCATTTTTATAACATATTAAACTTGAGCGTAAATGACAAAAAATAATAGCATATTTTCACCAAAATTTTTTGAAAATTTTTAAATGTATATATCTTATAATTAGTATGTAACGTGTACTCATTAATTATATTATATAATAATTATACACTAAGTATACAATGTATCTATTGTTTAATCATATAACACAATGTATAATTAGGGTGTAATTTATACACACTAATCAAAACTTATTGTACACTAATTAATTTTAAATAATCAAACGTTATACGTGCGATGCACGTGGGATTAAACTAGTTGAATAAATAGAGTTACCTAGAACAATTCAGAATGAAGAATTTTAATGTGATTAAATAATATAAATCCAAGGATATACAAGGTATTTTTATAAAGAAAAGAGTCATAACCATCTCTTGGTTGCTAGTCTAATGATTATTAGCCATAAAGGAGATCTATGAATTTAGGTCCAGCATCACAACAATAATAAAGTAATTTAATATTCAAATTAGGCCAATAATATTAAATAAAGCCCCCACACCGGCATCACAATAATAATAATAATATCTCAAATCAAGAAAAAATATTCATATAAGCCCCACGCGGGCAACACAGTAATTCTAATAATCACGAATTCAAATTTCACAACAAATACCCAACCCATTGCATGTTGTACATAAATGGTCAACTTTCTACCACAATCTGAAAAAAGTTAAGTCAGAACGTACCTCAAATTGTCGAAACTCTAGTCAAGACCCTTCAACGTGGAGCCTTTTCTTCACGAGCGGTCTTGAAATAGATTAAATCTATCATAAGCATAATCTTCATATCTAAAGAAATCCAACGATAACTATATTGGCTGTATTTATTTCAGATCTAGAAATAGTTTGTAAATCAATTTGGAATTGAAAAGGGTACATAAATAATTTTATTTAAGAATCATGTTTCCATATCAAGAGGAGTTTAAATATGAAACCAACTAAAAAGGGGTTGAAATCAGACTTCAAATTAAAGAAAAATTAATTGTATAATTTACTAGGTAAAAGCCCCAAAATTTAAGTTTGAAATCAAAGATATGAAGTTGTTTTGGAGATGAAATCAGTAGAAATTGATGAAAATAGGAGCTTAGAGATTACCCTTGGATGATTTGTGAAAACTCTCTTTGAAATTGAATAAAATCGGGCTCTCAAAGTCTAACAATGGTGAAAATAGGGTTTTGGATGAGAGAATGATTTAAAGTCTGCCCAGGTATAACTTAGGGGAAAAACTCATGTAGCCAATCCCATTAATGTTAAAAACTTTTTGTAGCCATATATAAGTTTATGAAAATAGCCATAGATTATTCAAATAATAAATTAATTTTTTTAAAATAATAAATTCTAAAAAACGAGGGAACTATATTCAATTTGCTATTTTCCAACAATCTTCTTTTAATATTCTGTAGATATTATATCATTTATTATTATATCTAAAAAATTTAAATAATTTTTTATAAAATATTGGACAAAAATGGTAAAAAAAAAAAAAAAAGCATTACTAGAATTTCAAGAAAACTTTAAGAAATTTATACATGTATAATAAATACATAAATCAGTGAATAAATATTATATAACATATACACACTAATTATATTCATTTATTATAATATAACTTGAGCATAAATGACAGAAAAATATTATCATATTTTCACCAAATATTTTAGAAAATTTATAAATGCATATATCTTATAATTAGTACGAAAGGTGTACTCATTAATTATATTATATAATAATTACTCCCTGTGTACACAATTTAAATATTGTATAATAATATTACACGATGTATAATTAGTGTCTAATATATACACACTAGTTATATACCTATTGTGTACTGATAAATTTTAAATAATCAAACGCTACACGTGTGAGGGAGTGCAATTAAAATAGTTGAATAAATAGAGTGACCCAGAACAATTCAGAATGAAGAAATTTTATGTAATCAAATAATAAAAATCCAAGGATATACAAGGTTTTTTACAAAGAAAAGAGTCATAATTATCTCGTAGTTGCTAGACTAATGATTGTTAGACATAAAAGGAGATCCGTGAAATTTGGTCGAGCATCACAACAATAATAAAGTCAATTAATATACAAATAAGGTCTATACTATAAAATAAAGCCCACACTGGTATCACAGTAATAACAATATCTCAAATTAACAATAATATGCACATAAACCAAATGCGGGCAATACGGTATTTCTAATAATCTAGAAATGCAAATTTCACAACAAATCCTCAACTCATAGTATGTTGTACAAGAATGTTTAACTGTCCACCCAATCTGAAGAAAGTTAAGTCATAACCTATCTCGAACTGTCAAAACTCAAGCAAGACACTTCAATGTGGAGCATTTTCTTTATGCACCGTCTTGCAATGGATTAAATCTATCATAAACATAATCTCTATGTCAAAAGAAGATCATCGATAACTATATTTCCTATATTTATTTAGGATCCAAAAATAATTTGTAAATCAATTTGGGATCGAAAAGGGTAAATCTGAAATTTTATTTAAAAATCTTGTTTCCATATTAGGAGTAGTTTAAATTTGAAAACCAACTAAAAAGGAGTTGAAATCGGACTTTAATTAAAGAAAAATTAATCTTATAATTTATTAAGTAAAAGCCCCAAAATTTAAGTTTGAAATCAAAGATATGATGTTGTTTTGATGATAAAATCAATAGAAATTGGTAAAAAAATAGGTGCTTAGAGATTAAACTTGGAAGATTGATGAGAACTCCCTTAGAAATTGTCAAAAATCGAGCACTCAAAGTCTAATAATGGTGAAAATGGGGTTTGGGATGAGAAAATGATTTAAATTCTGCCCAGGTATAACATAGGCGTAAAACTCATGTACCCAAGCCCACTAATGTTAAAAACTTTTTGTAGCCTTATATAAGTTTATAAAAAATAGCCATTGATTATTCAAATAAGAAGATTAAGTTATTTTACGAAAATCTTTAAAAAAGGGGAACTATATTCAATTTGTTATTTCCCAACAGTCATCCCTTAACATTCTCTAGCTATTATATCATTTATTATTATTTCTAAAAAAATTAAATACAAAATTTAAAATCCTTGGATGAAAATGATTAAAAAAATATTACCGGAGTTTCACCATAACTTTAAGAAACTTATACGTGTATAATAAATACACAAATCAACGAATAAATATTTTACAACATATACCCTCTAATTATATTAATTTTTATAACCTATTAAACTTGAGCGTAAATGACGAAAAAATAATATCACATTTTCACCAAAAATTTCAGAAAACTTATAAATGTATTTATCTTATAATTAGTATGTAGGGTGTACTCATTGATTATATTATACAACAATTATACACTACCTATACAATGTAAATATTGTATAATCATATTACACAATGTATAATTAAGATGTAATTTTTACCCACTAATTATTTTTAAATAATTAAACGTTACACATGTGTGGCATGTGTGATTAAACTAGTTGAATAAATAGACTGACCTAGAACAATTCAGAATGAAGAATTTTAATGTAATTAAATAATATAAATCCAAGGATGTACAAGGTATTTTTACAAAGAAAAGAATCATAATTATCTCTTGGTTGCAAGCCTAATGATTGTTAGCCATAAAAGGAGATCCATGAATTTAGGTTTGGCATCACAATAATAATAAAGGAAATTAATATTCAAATAAGGCTACTAATATCAAATAAAGTCCCCACACTAACATCACAATAATAAAAATATCTCAAATCAAGAAAAAATATGCATATAAGCCCCACCCAGGCAACATGACAATTCTAATAATCTCCACATTCAAATTTCACAACAAATCCCCCACCCATAGCATGTTGTACATAAATGGTCAACTGTTTACCCTGATCTGAAGAAAGTTAAGTTGTAACCTACCTCGAATTGTCGAAACTCTAGCTCAAACCCTTCAACGTGGAGCATTTTTTTCACGAGCGGTCTTCAAATAGATTAAATCTATCATAAATATAATATTTATATCAAAAGGAGCCCAACGATAAATTTATTGGCCATATTTATTTGGGATTCAAAAATAATTTGTAAATCAATTTGAAATTGAAAAGGGTAGATCGAAAGTTTTATTTAAGAATCTTGTTTCCATGTCAAGAGGAGTATAAATATGAAACCAACTAAAAAGGAGTTGAAATCGGACTTTAAATTAAAGAAAAATTAATTTTATAATTTATCGAGTAAAAGCCCCAAAATTCAAGTTTTAAATCAAAGATATGAAGTTGTTTTGAAGACGAAATCAATAGAAATTAATGAAACTAGGAGCTTAGAGATTACCCTTGGTTGGTTGATGAAAACTCTCTCTGAAATTAAATAAAATCGGGCTCTCAAAGTCTAATAATGCTGAAAATAGGGTTTTGGATGAGAAAATGATTTAAATTCTACCTAGTTATAACTTAGGAGAAAATCTCATGTAGCCAATCCCACCAATGTGCAAAACTTTTTGTAGCCATATATAAGTTTATAAAAATAGCCATAGATTATTCAAACAATAAATTATTTTGAAAAAAAAAACCTTAAAAAGAGGGAACTATATTCAATTTATTATTTCCCAACAATCATCCCTTAACATTCTGCAAAACCCTGTAAGATCCTATCTCAATTTAGCTAACCATTTTATGTAAAAAGAGGTCCAAGAGCTAAAAAATTTCACTAAATGTTAGGACTTAGTCATTTCTATATCTCCTAAACTTTGATGATTTTATTTTTGACCTTTCCGGCTTTGGAATGTCATTTTTAAAGTTGATTCATGATCAAGGATATCATAGGTGCATCTCGTCTGAGTTTCAAATTTTTTGAACGAGTGTAATGGTGTGTTTGGATTTCCAAAACAGAAGTAGCACCAAGATAAGCTTGCGGCGCGCGCTCCATTTCACTCATAGGGGTGCCCGCAATAGAGCACGTGGCACGCAGTCCAGTTTGGCGAATTAGAGCTCGCGGTCCAGTTCACGGACTAGAGCCCGCGGAGCATGCTCCATCGCGCACCCTTATTTTCCAGGTTTATTTTCATTTTCAAGGGCAATTAGGTCTTTTTCCTTTACTTATTTCATCCATAACACGGGATTGAGGGTCCTAAAAGTATAATTTGATATCCTAATTCACAAAATCCTCTCAAAAGAAGGCATCCTCTCTCAAGAATAAACCCTAGCCTCCTAAAAAGAATCAAGGAAATTCAAGCTCAATTTTCAAGAAAACCATCAGGAATCTTCACGAATTCTTCAATTAAGGTATGTGTGATATTCATTCATGGGTAATTTTAACCCATGGAGTCCAAGAATCTATTTTGAAGTTTAAAGCCATGATTTTTACATATTAGTATGAGTTATCTTCAAGGAGCTATTATGAACTTTGATTTCAATTATGTTTACTATGTGTTTTCGTTGGAATTTGCCCTTAGGCATGATTGAATGGTGATTTTTGCATGTTACATACTCAACCCATGATTTTAGTATTGTGATTATGTTATTATCACATGATTTAACTATTACCATGCTTTAACTTATGACCCTCGTATGTTTGATGAAATGCCTAAGTGTTGAATGTTGAACAAGGATTCCCCTCTATGGTTTCAAAGTTTTCTTGTGGTCCTATTGTTATTGATATCGAGTCCTGGGGGTTATGAATATAAAAAATATAGCTATTTACTTAGTCTAAGTATTTTCAGAATGGTTTCAGACAAGTATGAGCATTGTCAGTTCAGTCAGTTATTATGTTAGTTAAACTTAGATCAGTTCAGTAATTAGTGTCAGTTTAGTTTGGAATAGGATTCAGCACCGAGCGAACCTAGGGATGGGGGTTCACCCACCAGTTTAGGGATGGTATTCTCTCAGGATCGCCTGCCAACTTAGGAATGATCTCAGGGGTCACCCGCCAGTTTAGAACTGACCCCACAACCATTATTAGTGCCCATGGAACCATACTTGCACCCTTCCAACTGAGATAACAGGTTGGACCCCTATCAACTTAGATTTGGGGCATGTCGATTAGATGATACCTCCTATAGTTTCAGTCTCAGTTCAGTTTTAGTATAGAATTTAGTTTCAGGTTTTTTTGACCATAGCATACTGTTATCAGTTATTCAACTATCAGTATTTTAGTATTTCAGTCTACAGACTAATGCAGAATTAGGTTATATGCTTGGTCACGCATTCTCAAATTTTTCAGCTTTCATGTATTTAAAATCAGTTATCTTATGCTATTCATTAATTCATTATCTCATGCATATAAACCCATGTATTTCAGCCTAACCTCATCTCGCATGCCAGTACATTCAAAGTACTGATCGTATATAATTTCTTTGCACTATGATGTCTTATATCATAGGTTCAGATGCAAAGTTTCCTAAACGCGCTTAGACAATTCATCTTATAAGTAACAGCAGTGATGAGTCCTTATGTTTCAAGGACCTATTATGTTTCTTTCAATATTTCCTTTCAGTTATTCCATCGGAGTTAGTTGGAGGATTGTACTATCAACTCCTCAATCAGTTTAGAGGCTTTCAGACACTTTAGATAGTCAGTTAGTTTGTCAGTACTATCAAACAGATTTTAGTATTTCCATATATGTTTTAGTTTTGTGGATTCAGTTGTATCATTTTCAGAACTTAATACTTTATGGTGTTTTTCAATTAATTTTTGCACATGTCATTATTGTTAATTTTATTTAGTGCTCACAGCAGGTACCAGCTCATGGGTTAACTTGTGGTCACTTATGCTCGTATGCACAGTGTGGCATCTAGGGTGTACTCCCGGAGCGTTACCTACTTGGTATCAGAGCTTAAGGTCTTACTATGTCCTAGAGATTTTAAAAGCCGAGTTAAGTAGAGTGTTGTGCATGTGTGTGAAATGTGCCACACTTTTGGACAAGAGGCTACAAGACGTTTTAAGAAATATTTCCCTTCCTTCAAGTATCAAATCGTGCTATTAAAAGGTTATCTAAGAAATTTATACAGATTCTCATCTTTCTTTATTCATGCCAGCTCATCCTTGTTTTCAAAGTAATAGAAATAGTCAAGCTCAAATCCCTACAGATAGGGCTTTCTCAGATAGTCCACACAGACAGTTATGGGATTGCATGCGGAATTAAAAGGATCCCATCTGGTTCCTTATGTTTGACACTTTGAAAGTGTTTGTCCATGTACATGAAAATCGTGCTCTAAGCTAATGTCATATGTTCTTTTAGATCCCTTCTCAGAATCCTATGGTAGCATATGACCAAAAGTTAGAAGCATGAACCCAGAAGTTTAGCAGTAGTGAAATAAGGATAGTATTATCTGGATTTAGTAAATTTTGTATCCATGGGGATAGTTGTATGAAGGTGAATTAGTAGGCTTGAAATAGTGCGTGCAAGAATTTAAATTGTTGATTTGAAATATAAGTATAGAGATGTGATATTAGTAGGCTATAAAGGAAGTTAGTATGGTTCTTTTAGAGTTTGAGAATATCCATGTTAAGTATTAGAAGCTAAGCTTGAATTTTTGAAGGCTGAGCTAGTAGAAAGTAGATTTGAAGCACAAAATGGTACGAAATCATGGTATGGTGAAGCTCTTGAAAATTTTAAGGTAGTCAGTGTTTAAGTTGTTGCATAATGGTTGTTGGGGTTATAAAAAGCTAGAAATTTTTATATCAAAAGAAAGTACCAGTAGTGGGTTTTACAAGATCAGTTATAGTCTCTCAGGGTGAGTTATCATTTATGTGCCTTATTATACCTCAGAATCTAGTGTGAAGTGGTGACAATTTAGTTTAAAGCTTATGCCCGCTGATATAGGATGATGGCCTTAGGCTAAGGGGGAGATGATGAGACCAGTAACTAAGTCAGGCTCTCAGGTTGTAGTAGTGATGCCAGGGTGATGTAGAATATTAATAGGGAAGGAGATTCCCAACCTATTCTGATCCCAATGCAAGGTTTTCTACTTCAGTCATCACGATAGCTACTTATGCCTTACATTCAGCTCTATGATCATAACTCATATTCGTGTACCTTATGGAAAATCATATACTCTCTCAATTCCTAGTATGGGGAGTTCTAATCTACTCAGCAGTACGAATCATGCTCCATGAACTCAGGAACTCCTAACTCAAGTTACGCAGCTCATGACTTATATACTTATGCTTTATAGTATGTTCAGTTCCAGTACTCATGCTACACTATTAATGATCAGCGAACTTCATACTATGTCATGTATATCCTTAGTTTTGATCTATGTAATAAATCTATAATATTGATACTCTATTCCTTAGGCCTCAGTAAAGTGTCGAGTCCGGCATAGTATCTTTTTATGTTTTAGGTCCTTATGTTCTAACTTTTCAGTGACTTTTCCTTATGTCAAGCTAGCGATGATGAACAATTGCTTAGATGGGAGAGAGTAAACATTTCTTGCTGATGAAAGATTATTGTATTTTTATTTTAGCTAAGGTTGTAAGTGTGAAGTAAGATTGAGGCTAAGTTTTTGGTATATGTCATGGTTAGTTGAAATTTTATGCGTGCTTTCTGGGGTAGTGTATGGAAGTTGTTAATGATAGAGGTTTAGAGGATATGAGGAACATATTTTTATGGGTGTTTGTTTAGATGGGCATATTTGGATATAATGATATGTATGAATATCATGTTTGCATATATGTGGATGAATGCACTGCACATAGTGAATGTCTGGTAAAAGGTTGAATGTAGTTGCTGAAGTGATAATAAGAATTATTAATGAGATCAGGATTTGTGAAAATGCAGCGTGTGTTGAATTCATGATTCAGGCTAGTATTGCAGTGTTATGTGTGCACTTTGTAGATTCGAGTAGGCTTGATCATAGTAGAGAATTCAGTTCAGCTCACACTTCTGTAGATTGGGTGATCAGTGTCCATGTGATTATTTTTAAGTAGCCTCAAGTGAAATACTGTTGTGAAGTGGAATGTATAGTTGAGTATAATCTTTTAGTATAATTTAGTTCATTTATACAACAATTTAGTTAGTAGTCAGATAGACAAGTTCTTATGGTTTTTCCATCTTTTGATCTAGTCTTACTATGTGATGTGTCATAAATTTTGCCATTCCAAAGATAGTTTATCCACATCCATGTAAATTGTGAATCAAGTTCAGTCCACACATCATGTTTTAGATTCCAGATATTCAGTCATGATTCAGTTCATAAGTGCCCCGTGCATCATCTCAGTCTTTCCTTAGTATTTCAGGCATGTCATGTATCTTGTTTCAGACTCAGCCATGTAATCATGTTTTCAGTTTTGCATGTTTAGTATTAATCTCAATTCCTCAGTATTCTCAGCTTAATCAGTCTTATTTGAGGATGAATGTTCCCAAGAGGGGGATATTGTAAGACCCCGTAAGATCCTAGCTTAATTCAGCTTACCATTGTATGTAAAAAGGGTTCCAAGAGTTAGAAAATTTCACTAAGTGTTAGAACTTAGTTATTTCTAACGACCCTAAACTTCGATGATTTTATTTTTGACCTTCCCGGCCTTAGAATGTTGATTTTAAAGTTGATTCATAATAGGGGATGTCATAGGTATATCTAGGGTGAGTTTTAGAATTTTTTGACAGGCATAAGGGTGTGTTTGGATTTCCAAAATAGTAGCAGCATCGAGATAAGCCTGTGGCGTGCACTCCATTTCACCAGTAGGGGTTCCCGCGACAGAGCCCGTGACACGTGGTCCAGTTCAGTGAACCAGAGCCTGTGGCGTATGCTCCATCACATGCTCTTATTTTCCAGCTTTTGTTTCCATTTTTTCAAGGGTAATTGGGTCTTTCCCTTCACTCAATTGGTCAATAACACGGTATTTAGGGTTCCAAAAGCATAATTTACTATCCTATTAAAAAAATCCTCTCAAAATAAGGCATTCTCACTCAAGAACAAACCCTATCCTTCATAAAAGAATCAAGGAAATTCGAGCAACCATAAAAAATCTTTACGATTTCTTCAATTAAGGTATGCATGATGTTCATTTATGGGTCCTTTTCTCCCATAGAGTCCAAGAATCCATTTTCAAGTTTAAATCCATGATTTTTCCATGTTATTATAAGTTGTCTTCAAGAAGATATGATGAACTTTGATTTCTATTATGTTTACCATGTGTTTTCATTGGAATTTGCCCCTAGGCATGATTGAATGGTGAATTTCGCATGTTACATCCTCAACCCATGATTTTAGTATTGCAATTATATTATTATCAAATGACTTAACTATCTTCATGCTTTAACTTATGACCCCCATGTGTTTGATGAAATTCCTAAGTGTTGAATGTTGAACAAGGATTCCCCTCTATGGTTTCAAAGTTTTCATGTGGTCCTACTGTTATTTCTATCGAGTCTTGGGGGTTATGAATTCCCAAATTTAGCTATTTACTTAGTCTCAGTATTTTTAGAATGGTTTCAGCAACGTATGAGCATTGTCAGTTCAGTCAGTTATCATGTCAGTCAACTTAGATTAGTTTAGTAAACAATGTCAGTTTAGTTGGTAGTAGGATTCAGTACCGAGCGAACCTAGAAATGGGTGTTCACCCACCAGTTAGACTGGGTCCTTAGTAGTAGTCCCTAAGTTCGATAACTACGTAGCCAGCGTAGGATTAAGAGATGTCACCCGCCAGTTTAGGGCTAATATTCTCTCAGGGATTACCCGCCAGCTTAGGACTAATCTCAAGGGTCAACCGCTAGTGTAGGACTGACTCTCCAACCATTGTTAGTGCCCGTGGCATGACACTAGCACCCTTCCAACTAGGGTCATAGGTTGGGCCCCTATCAGCTCAAATTTGGGGCATATCAGTTAGATGATACTTCCCACAGTTTCAGTATCAGTTCAGTATTCAGTATATAATTCAGTTTCAGGTTTGTTTGACCATACCATACAATTATCAGTTATTCAGCTATCAGCATTTAAGTATTTTAGTCTACGAACTAATTCAGAATCAGGTTATGTACTTGGTCACGCATTCTCAGATTTTTCAGCTTTCTTGCATTTAAACTCAGTTATCTCATTCTATTCATTAAGTCATTATCTCATGCACATAAGCCCATGTATTTCAGCCTAACCTCATCTCTCATACCAGTACATTCAAAGTACTGATCGCATATATTTTCTTTGCACTATGATGTCTTATATCATAGGTTCAGACGCACAGTTTCCTAAACGTGCTTAGACAGTTCATCTTATCAGTAGCAACAGCGGTGAGTCCTCATGTTTCGAGGACCTATTATATTTCTTTTAATATTTCCTTTCAGTTAGTCAGTCAGAGTTAGTTGGGGGCTAGTCCCATCAACTCCTCAGTCAGTTTAGAGGCTTTTGGACACTTTAGACAGTCAGTTAGTTTGTCAATCCTATCAGTCAGATTTAGTATTTCTCCATATGTTTCAGTTTTGTGGATTCAGTTGTATCATTTTTAGAACTTAAAACCTTATGGCATTTTCAGTTAATTTTCGCACATGTCATTATTATTAGTCTTATTCAGTGCTCACAGCAGGTACCGGTTCATGGGTTAGCTTGTGGTTACTTGTGGGCGTAAGCACCGTGTGACGTCCAGGGTGTATTCCCGAGGCGTTACATATTCTCTAGCTATTATATCAATTATTATTATATCTAAAAAATTTAATTATAAAATTTTAAAACCTTGGACAAAAATGGTAAGAAAAAAACATTACCAGAATTTCAACAAAACTTTAAGAAATTTATACACGTATAGTAAATACATAAATTAGCGAATAAATATCATATAACGTATACACACTAATTATATTCATTTTTTATAATATAATAAATGACAGAAAAATATTATCATATTTTCACCAAAAAATTTAGAAAATTTATAAATGGATATATCGTATAATTAGTATGATAGGTGTACTCTTTAATTATCTATCTATATCTAATAACAGATGCAAAACTGCCACATGTCTGCACCAAAAAAAAAGGTATTAAAAATTTAAAAATAAATTAAAAATAAAAAATTAAAATAACATATTAAAAAGCATTAACTGCCATTATTAAAAATTAAAAATTAAAATAAATTTAAAAAGTATTAACTGTCATTATTAAAAGTTTAAAATTTAAAAGAAACTTATTATTTTAATAAATCTAAATTTAAAAAGACCTTAATTTTTATTTTAATAGCATATGCAATTTAATACTTTTAATTACGTGAGAATTTATAATCATTACAATATTATCTTTGCTGTTAAAAACTTATTAAAAAACAAAAATATAGTTAAATAAATTATTGTAAAAAATTATCGTGTTACCAAAAATTAGTATTTAAAATAAATAAATCTGAAACAAAGAAAGAATAAAAGAAAAAAAAATAAAACTATCCTACAGGTCCTTACTCCGTACCCTCCGTTGCATTCCCATCCCCACCCCCCATCCCCACTCCCACCCTCACACGTACTAACTTACAATCACACAAGATGGATTTTGATTTATTTTTTGAATCCTTAACAGATTAATTCAATAAATAAAATAGTATATTTATATTATAGTATATTATATTACAATATAATAAGAAATGTGATATTCAAATCATATCTTTAATTTATTTATTTATTTTCAAATATTAAATTCTAATCCTTATTACTTATTATTTGGTATGACTTTTAATTTTGAATTTAAATCCTATTTGGTTTAGACTTTTTGATAAGAACAACTCAAATTTTTCATACTTTTAGGATCAGTTAAAAGTCTTTCATACTTTTTAAACTGTTCACAATACATGTAGCCAATAAATTTTAGGCCACTACATCAACCTCTTAAAAACCATTTGGAAAATAACATCATAAATACTTATTTGGCTGCTTCTCACAAATAGTTTCGACTCTCCGTCAAATGGCCACCGACTCTTTCATCATGTTGTTGCTTGTTGTGGGTAATTCTCAAATATAGACCCAAATTAGGGTGACTTTCAAATCGTAGCCCCAAATAAAAAGGCTTTGTTAAAATAGCCTTTACTTGTTAAGCTATATTCTTTTAGACGAAAATATCCTCCTGCAAAATATTCTTGGTTTAAATCTCTTTCTTTTTCGCTTTCTTCCAAATTCCAGAACCGACCTCCAAACTACTGCTGTTAAATCGCTTTCTTCTAAATTCGAGAATGGACTTTCACACATACACAGAAACGACTTTAGCCGTAAGGTTTCTTTAGGTATGAATTTCATCATCACAATTCATTGTGATAATTTTATCTTATTGATGCATTGTGGTAATTTTAGCTCATTATATAATTAGCATATTGATTTGATTTTTGGGGAGGTGAACGTAAGCTGAACTTGGGATATGTTGTTGTTGTAGTAACATATTTACCATTGAGGAATTTCATCGAACAGATTATGAGGAGTTTGTTATTGCGGTTATAATTGTGTTTGAGTAGTTGTGGGGGGTTGGTCTTGGAGGGAAAGACCGTTAATATGGGAGTTAACGTTGATCGCAACATATTTTGGGAAGGCCAAACGTATAAGGTCAAGGTGGTATAAGAAATTAGTTCTAAGTATTTCAAACTACTGGTATAATTAGCATTGATAAGGAATTGTGTCGAACATGTTGTGGGGAGTTTGTTATTGCGATTATAATTGTTTTTGAGCTGTTGCAAGGGTTTGGTCTTGGAAGAAAACACTATGTTTTCCTTTTCGGATGAATCCAACCAATGATTTAGAGATTAAAGAAGCACTAACTTGTTGTTTCTAAGAGAGAGATCCTTAGCTATTAGCTTGTATAACATAGAGCAATAGGCAATAGGTTTAAACTCTCCAATGGTAGTAGGATTTTACATTTTAGGTAATAAGGTTACTATTATACAACTTTTTAGTGTTAAAATAAATCCTTCATTGTTGAACATGCGTCATATTTATATTCATTGACCATTTATTGTTGAACCATGCTTACCTAGATATGATGGAATAATCACCAGTTTTTCTTGCAACTTCTTTTGTCTTAGTATCCCGTGTTTCTGTTGAGTGACACAACGCAGGAGATCCCCTAAAGATGACATGGTTGCTTAGTTTTCCACACACGTCCTAGAACCCCTTATTAGAAAACTTCAGTCTTGGCATATTAGAATATCATTATGTTTGCTACATCCAGTCTCTTGATTGTAGGCATGAACCTTTGGGTGTTGAGGTGATTTGGCAGAATAATAAATGATCCCGTTTGGGGTACCATAGTTTTCTACAAGATTTTACAAGTCAAAAGAAATTTTTTTGGCTGTATCTGGTGAGGCAAAAATATATTCAACAAAGCATTAATCAAAAACCTGAAAGGCAAAGAAAATACTAAAATAATAAGATTCTTAGTTTAAAAACTAAATAAGATTCTTGTTACTTTTTTTTCTTTCATAACTGCACTAAAATACATAGGGTTTGAATCACCCAGCTTATACATAAAGCCCTGAATTTTTATTGTAACATGCTCTTTTCAATATTACTTCACTTCTCAATAATAGTCAGTACATCATTCTCTTTCAAGGCCATACTATCAGAGTATTGAGTTGATAAACTATGTTATATCACTTGCATCCTATCTCTAAAGTAAACAACCCTCTCAGAATCACCCCTATAGTGTGTGTTATTCAATAGTTTCAAGTGCGATTTTAGCATCTTCAGATTCTGCCATACATTCCAAGTTATGCCCCATGGGAAAGAATTGAAACTTCCTTAGTTTGTAAAAATTTGGCAGATGACCTATAAGTCTTGTCGTAGAGGCAAGATTGAGCCAGTTATGCCCCATGGGCAAGAGTTGACGCTGCCATAGACTATAATAATTTGGCAGATGACTTATAACTCTTGCCCTAGAGGCAAGACTTTGACAGTTATGCCCCATGGGAAATAGTTGACTATGGCTTACTCTTTAATGATTTTATTTGTTGAAGATATATATTCTAAATTAAATTATTACTAATCTTTTGTTTTTTCATTTTTCACAAGGGTTGTATTTGGAATGGATGGAAAAGAAATGAGTATTGAGCAATACAATATGGGACAATTAATTGAAATTATTAATAAAAAGAACTAGTTACAGATTATCGAACCAATATTGGAGGCTACAATAGATGAAGAAATAAGGCAGCCATCGAAGATTAAGAGGGTACAATAAAAGACGAAGAGGATACTTGATGTCGAGACTACTCTCTTGAGACACAATTCCTTTTTGAATGAGGTAAATGTCAAGTCTATCTTTATTGACAAACAAAATATGATGACGTACATATCAAACATTGCAATTACACACAACATCCAATTTAAGTTTATCAAATTAAGCACAACAAAATATTTACTGCGATGTTTAGAAGACAACTGCGTGTGGTGATTTCATGCCTGGAAGATTCTCGATTCTTTGATCTTTTAGGTTACTACATATGAAAAGGCTCATAGTTGCTCGGTTGATTTTATAACGTCCGATCACAGGAATACAACATCAAAGGTTATATGTGACTACATACTAGAGCTTTTGCGTGACTCTAGTAATGCTATCTCACCAAAATTCATGGTAGATGAAATGAGAAGGAAATATAGAATAATCATATCCTACAACAAAGGATGGAGAGCGATACATCATGCCTATACGATGATAAGAGAAACCGCAGAAGATAACTACTACAGGTTGCCATCGTATCTTCATATGAGGAAAGAAAATGACTCAGGCACGTACGCAAACATAAAGAGGGATAACGAGAACAGGTATAAATGCTATACTGTTGAAATTGAAAATTTTTACCCAAGAGGCAAAATTTTATTCTTTAATTGCGCTGATTAAATTATTAATATATATGCAACTCTTGCCTCATGGGAAAGACTTAGTTTAGAAAATTGTTGTACAAATGCGAAAATTTTTGCCCAAGGGGCAAGAGTTTATTCTTTAACTGTACTGATTAGATTATTAACATATATGCAACTCTTGACTCATGGGCAAGACTTAGTTTGGAAAATTATTGAAATTAAAATTTTTGCCCAAGAGGCAAAAGTTTATTCTTTAATTGCATTGATTAGATTATTAACCTATATGCAACTCTTGCCTTATGGGCAAGGCTTAATTTAGAAAATTGTTGAAATTGAAAGATTTTTCCCAAGAGGCAAAAGTTTATTCTTTAATTGCACTGTTTAGATTATAAACATATATGCAACTCTTTCCTCATGGACAAGACTTAGTTTAGAAAATTATTGAAATTGAAAACTTTTGCCCAAGAGGAAAAAGTTTATCCTTTATTTACACTGATTATATTATTAACATAGATTGAATTCTTCCCTCATGGGCAAGACTTAGTTTAGAAAATTATTGAACTCTGATTATAAACATCAAATGCAAATTTTTACTAATATTCTTTTGCTCAACACAGGTTTCAATATGCATTTTTTGCTTATGGTGCTTCAATAATTGGATGGACCAACTGTAGACCGGTAATAATGGTAGATGTCATATTTTTAAAGTCAAAATAACATGGTGTACTCAAGATAGCAGTGTCAAAGGACGGAAACAACAACATATTTCCTTTGGCTTTTGGAATTGCAGACGCAAAACATAATGTATCTTATAACTGGTTCTTCAGTCAGTTAAGAAATGTAATTGGGGTATGTGAACAATTGTCTATTCTATCAGATCGTCACCTAGCCATTACAAATGCTATTGTAAATATCTATCCAGAGTGTCAGCATGGGATATCCATCTATCACATGGAGAAGAATTTAAGAAAAAGATACTTCTCAGATGTAGTTCTATCACTCTTCTACAATGCAACAACAACATACAAACAAATTGAATTTTATACTTTCATGGATGAGATATAAAAAGTCAACAAAGTTATTGCAGAGTACTTGAAAGAAGAAGAACCAGAAATATTTTCATACTAACAGAAGGTACAATATGCTTACAACTTATAATGTGGAGTCCATAAATGCGGTACTGAGAAAAGTAAGAAAACTGCCAATACTGGGACTGATCGATTACATTCAGAACAAGTTACAAAGTTGGTTTTATGAAAGAAAAATGGAAGAGCAAGGCAACTTTCATGACATCACACATTGGACAGAAGTGGAGATAACTGACAAGATTCAAGTTGCCTTGAAATTAAAAGTAAGTAATTGAAATTGTATTTTGATGATAGGGAAATATGCTAGTACTATTTTTTTATTGCAAATTATATATAGCTGATTTACTGTTATTTGTGATTTATTGTTAGGTTTTTAATTTCCTTGAGATTCGCATGCGAAATATATTTTTTGTTGCTTCTGTTCCATTGCTTCTGCTCATAGTTGTGTGATCGTTTGTGATTTGATGGTGTATGCTTGATTGTAGTTGTTTTTCAGTTGCCTCAAGATTCATCCCCTATGTATGGTTGATTGCTCTGTATGGCTGATTTGCTCATATACTAAATGTTTCACTATCAGTTGATTCTGCTCCCAGGTTAGATGCAATATCTGTTTTATCTCAGTTTATTTGTAGCTGATTCTCCTGCTCACATGTTGGAAGCATCACTATTGAATCAACTACTGTTCCTAAGTAAGGTTATGTCTTTTCCATATAATAAAGGAAATTGACTTTGAAAGCTCATTCCTTGGATGATGGATCCTTCTCCTGCGCTATCCCTGACCAAGCTAAGCATCAAAACTCTAACTATCCTCTATATTGGCCATTCTCTTCCATTTTGAAATAGAACCTTAATTGTGACTCCTTATTATGGGTCACTTATTATTAGATTTTTTATTAGTTCAATAATAAATTGTGATTTGATGTTATATGCTTGATTGTATCTGTTTCTTGGTTGCCTTAAGATTTGTTCCCTATGTATGATTCATTGCTCTGTATGCCTGATCCTGTTCATATACTAGATGTTTATAAGTTGTCATTTATTTATCATTTTATTTACAGGTAAACCCTATTAATTCAATAAGAATTGTTGTAAGAGAAAGAGGAGTTGAATATTCTGTAAACCCGAAGAGTAGGACTTGTCAATGATTGGTATTTCAAACAGATGAGATACCATGTACCCATGCAATTGTAGCAATAAAGAGTAGACATATGAATAATTCTAGCTATTGTTCTCATTCGTTCTCAAGATAGTCTTGGCTACAAACATACCAGGGAGAAATCCTACCAGTTGGAAGCACAACATCATGGATTGTCCCAGATAGCATAAAGGATCTGATCACAAAACCCCTAGATAAGGAGGTTCTACTTGGGAGAAGACAAACATCCAGATATCCTTGTAGAACAGAATCTTCAAGAAACAATTATAGATGTTCGAGATGCAAAAGAACCGGGCATAGCAGATCTAATTGTCACTACACTCCTATCCTTCATCCATATGTAAGAAGATACAGAAAGAAAAATAAGAAAACATGATTCGTTTTACTTTTTATCCAAGAAGTTGGATCAAAATAGTAGTTATAATAGGATTCTTTGATCCCTTATTTTAGTTAGTAACAAATACTTTTGATTTTCAATCGCGAATGTCTTCTTATTTATTTGAAGTTTAAACCTATGGTGAAGTATTTAACTCAATACCTTCTAATTGATTCTTTATAAAAATTACTTATCATGTTGAATTTTTTATATATTGATGTGTAAAAATATATCATATTAACAGGATTTGGGGAAGGACCACACCCCCAAGAGATGTGATGTGAATAATTTCATGGGATACACTTTAAAATTTTCCTTGAAAATAAGATGCAGAACAAGTTGTGCCCCATGGGTAAGAGTTGACACTAACTTATTTTGCAATGATTGGACAGATGATCTACAACACTTGACCTAGAGGCAAGACTTAAGACCCAAAGATGATCTACAACACTTGCCCTAGAGGAAAGACTTAAGCCCCAAAGAAACAAGTTATGCCCTATGGCCAAGAGTTGACACTAGCTTAGTATGCAATAACTTGGCAAATGATCTACAACTCGTGCCATAGAAGCAAAAATTAATACAACAAACGAACAAGTTATGCCCCATGGCCAAGCGTTGATACTAAATTAGTGTGTAATGATTTGATAGATAATTTATAAGTCTTACCCAAGAGGCAAGATTTTTAGACCCCAAAGGAACAAGTTATGTCCCATGGGCAAGAGTTGATACTAGTATAGTCTATAATGATTTGACAGATGATCTATAACTCTTGACCTAGAGGTAAGACTTAGACATCAAAGGTAGTTCAACTCATAACTTTTCAAAGAACATTCTTCCTCTACTATACAAAATATGTTTATAGGAATATTACAATCTTACAACCATATGAGAATCAATCTTCTAGATCAAAAAATAAAATACTATAAGCCAAGAACAAAAGCAATAAATATTAAAAATTACAAAAAGAAAAACACGAGGGAGTATTCAATTGCGAGTAGAAAAAAAGATGATACCAATCAACAAAATAAAACATCTAACCAAATAAATAAAAGTGGAGAACCAACTACTGAGGAGGAGTTGATGACCCTTAGATTACAAGGTCCAAACTGTTTCTTATTTTATGCCATTTAATCAAGGACAAATGTGATTGAAAAGTTCACAATGATCAAAATACTCATGTAGCAGTCGCACATAATTAATAATAAGACAGCCCCCATAGGAACAAGTTATACCTCATGGGCATGAATTGGCTCTGCCACATTGTTTACTAATTTAGAAGATACTCAATAACTCTTGCCTCGGGGGCAAGAGGCAAAAAATATTCTTCGATAATAAAACATAAATACACAAAGATACCAAAAAATGAATCAGTAGCGATTCTACATTGTATACTTTACGTTATCACGTAAAAAATAGCCGATTCAATTTTAAAAGACTATTTAAACTTTAAATAATCTCATAAAAATAGCTAAATCTCCTTCACGTGCAATGATTTTCAATAACTACAAAACTAAACTACTACTACTGGTGCGTCCTCTTTCTCTTTTCCTTTCCAAATAATCTGCCAACTTTTTCTTGAGTGTTTCCTTTTATACCAACTTCTAATTTTTTCTTTCCATAATCCCACGACAAATCTCCATACCTCATGTGAACATAACCAATGTCAATCTATTTAGGAATATCTCTACCATGAATGACATATTCAGCAAATGTAAAAATAAATGCTCCACAATCACTATCATACAAAAGAAATATATTACGTGAATATATGGAAAACAACCAAAAAAGAAGTAAAATGAACATTTAAAAATGAATGTAATAAGATACCATTGAGTTTGTTGTGGCAGCTCATCAACCATTTTTATCGGCAAAGTGTCATTTTCAGATTTGTCAATGCCCTTCTCAAGATAGAAATTGACCTTTTTTAAAAAATACGATATCAATGTTTGGTAAGGTAATATCACTTTTTGAACAACTTTATCACTGCGCCTGGTATGGTTGGAGCTATGTACATATATGCACCAATCAATAAAGTCAAAAACTCCCAAAATTCAGTGTCCAAGTTCAAATTTATCTCGTGGACCATAAACTAGAAATAAAAAGTATGTCAAAGCTTGAATAAAATTGAACAACAACTTATAAATCCACAAGTTAAGTGCTACGACCAGATCAAGAGAAAAACCTTTGATATTGGAGTCATTGCATCTTTTGCAGTTTTTTTCGTCAACTCAAATGCTTTAACAATTATTATTGTTTCATCATGTGTCAAATCCCCTCCTTTTCCAGCCTGTCACAGTAATACGAAGCAAATAAGTTTAGGCATACAGTAAAAGGAACATAATGAATTAAAAACGAGGCTCAAGTAGCTATAACACCTAATCTTAGTGAGATGAACTTGGTCGTGTAAGCGGATTGTATTCATCCATATATACAAAAATATTGCATGTCTAGAGATATATTTACACTTTCTTAGATTAGCATTAAAAATTACGAAATACTGAACAGATTACCTCATTGCCATCGAAATCCACAAACGTTTTTAGGTCAGCTCTCCGTAGAAGGACAGCGTGCCCCTTACCTAATATCCAATCCAAGACCTAGAAGAAAAACCAAGGATGAATTTAAGATCCCTTTTCTTTATCAAGCGAACTATAAGATCCTTAACAACAAAAAGTAGCACTGAGAAATTCTCTCAAATTGCTGCATGAGGTTTTGGCCTTTTTCCCCAATTTTAAAGATGAATATTTGAGTATTTTAATAGAGAAAATGATGGATATTTTACATATCAAATTATTAGCATGAGAAGTTTCTAATTTATAGTAGTAATAAAAAATAAATAGAGATAGGAAAATGGTGTAACTGTGATATTATTACTAATTTTCTTCTTCTGTTCGGATTTACTTGTCACTATCTTTTTAATTTTATTTTTATTTTTACTAGTCATTTTTGACAAATCAAGGAAAAACAAAAAAAATCATGTTTTACCTTTAGCATTAATTACTTATTCTCCAAATCATTTCTAATACCTATTACTAAACATCAATTGATAGCGGTAATATTGTAAAGTCACTACACCAATCATTGTTTTCTTAATAGGTGTGCCACATCAAAATGTGAAAAGTAAATCCTAATGGAGGGAGAACATAACGAAGGAACTCCTTTATTCAACTTTATGTTGCATTCTTTGTTTCTTTCCAAGCTACAAAAAAGGAACAAAACATACAAATTAACCATCGTAGCGTATATGAGTACAGATCTATCTTATGAGATGTTGATGGGTTCATGTAGTTTTATTTCTTAAACCCTGTCATCTAACCCGGATTATGAGTACAAGGTGGCAACCGAACACACAGCTGGTGAAGCATCTCTCTCTCTCTCTGGTAGCAACACATGGAAACTTAACAACTCTACATAAGTAAATTATAGAATGTGATTATTGTGCTTTATAACTTACTAATTGGATAAGCAATGGGGAAGAATAACTAGAGAATAAGTTGAACAAGGGATGCTACAGTGGCTCCAACTGTCAATCCATAACGAGTACAGATTGCTTGAAGAATTATCTGTAAATGTAAAAGCGATGAACCTATTTAGAGGACAAGATCCAAGCAAATTCAATAGCTAACAAGCTGAAAAGTTAAGTTGATGAATAGAATAGACCACCTCTCCGAACATGAGAATTAGTGTAACAGATACTAGTATTGCTTCCCACGATGGTATAAGCTTGTCCAAGAATATAGGAAGAGACTACAACGGAAAAGGAGAAAAGTAATAAATAAGCAAGCAGGGGTAATAAAAGGATAACTATTGCCAAATAAGTATTGGTACACAAACCTCCATTGCTAAGGAAGAAAAAGATGTTGATTTTTTTACCACCAGAGGTATTTTAGCTGTAAAAG